>NC_057809.1:40279866-40478275 GCF_018294505.1 Triticum aestivum
ACACTTCAGGTGTCCGAATAACATGGTCCAATATATCAATTTTTATGTCTCGACCATTGAGACTCCTCGTCATGTCCGTGATCTCATCCGGGACTCCGAACAACCTTCGGTACATCAAATCACATAAATTTATAATACCAATCGTCATCGAACGTTAAGCGTGCGGACCCTACGGGTTCGAGAACTATGTAGGCATAACCGAGACACTTCTCCGGTCAATAACCAATAGCGGAACCTGGATGCTCATATTGGTTCCTACATATTCTACGAAGATCTTTATCGGTCAAACCACACAACAACATACGTTGTTCCCTCTGCCATCGGTATGTTACTTGCCCGAGATTCGATCGTCGGTATCATCATACCTAGTTCAATCTCGTTACCGGCAAATCTCTTTACTCGTTTCGTAATGCATCATTCCGTAACTAACTCATTAGTCACATTGCTTGCAAGGCTTATAGTGATGTGCATTACCGAAAGGGCCCAGAGGTACCTCTCCGACAATCGGAGTGACAAATCCTAATCTCGATCTATGCCAACTCAACAAACACCATCGGAGACACCTATAGAGCATCTTTATAATCACCCAGTTATGTTGTGACGTTTGATAGCACACTAAGTGTTCCTCCGGTATTCAGGAGTTGCATAATCTCATAGTCATAGGAACATGTATAAGTCATGGAGAAAGCAATAGCAATAAACTAAACGATCATAGTGCTAAGCTAACGGGTGGGTCTTGTCCTTCACATTATTCTCTAATGATGTGATCCTGTTTATCAAATGACAACACATGTCTATGGTTAGGAAACTTAACCATCTTTGATAAACGAGCTAGTCTAGTAGAGGCATACTAGGGACACTCTGTTTGTCTATGTATTCACACATGTACTAAGTTTCCCGTTAATACAATTCTAGCATGAATAATAAACATTTATCATGATATAAGGAAATATAAATAACAACTTTATTATTGCATCTAGGGCATATTTCCTTCAGTCTCCCACTTGCACTAGAGTCAATAATCTAGATTACACAGTAATCATTCTAACACCCATGGAGTCTTGGTGCTGATCATGTTTTGCTCGTGAGAGAGGCTTAGTCAACGGGTCTGCAACATTCAGATCCGTATGTATCTTGCAAATCTCTATGTCTCCCTCCTTGACTTGATCACGGATGGAATCGAAGTGTCTCTTGATGTGCTTGGTTCTCTTGTGAAATCTGGATTCCTTTGCCAAGGCAATTGCACCAGTATTGTCACAAAAGATTTTCATTGGACCTGATGCACTAGGTATTACACCTAGATCGGATATGAACTCCTTCATTTGCTGCTTCCGAAGCAACTATGTATTTCGCTTCACACGTAGATCCCGCCACGACGCTCTGCTTAGAACTGCACCAACTGACAGCTCCACCATTCGATAAAAATATGTATCCGGTTTGTGACTTAGAGTCATCCGGATCAGTGTCAAAGCTTGCATCGACGTAACCGTTTACGACGAGCTCTTTATCACCTCCATATACGAGAAACATATCCTTAGTCCTTTTCAGGTATTTCAGGATGTTCTTGACCGCTGTCCAGTGATCCACTCCTAGATTACTTTGGTACCTCCCTGCTAAACTGATAGCAAGGCACACATCAGGTCTGGTACACAAGATTGCATACATGATAGAACCTATGACTGAGGCATAGGGAATGACTTTCATTTTCTCTCTATCTTCTGGAGTGGTCGGGCATTGAGTCTGACTCAACTTCACACCTTGTAACACAGGCAAGAACCCTTTCTTTGCTTGATCCATTTTGAACTTCTTCAAAACTTTATCAAGGTATGTGCTTTGTGGAAGTCCAATTAAGCGTCTTGATCTATCTCTATAGATCTTGATGCCCAATATATAAGCAGCTTCACCGAGGTCTTTCATTGAAAAATTCTTATTCAAGTATCCTTTTATGCTATTCAGAAATTCAGTATCATTTCCGATCAATAATATGTCATCCACATATAATATTAGAAATGCTACAGAGCTCCCACTCACTTTCTTGTAAATACAGGCTTCTCCAAAAGTCTGTATAGAACCATATGCTTTGATCACCCTATCAAAGCGTATATTCCAACTCCGAGATGCTTACAGCAGTCCATAAATGGACCGCTGGAGCTTACACACTTTGTTAGCACCTTTTGGATCGACAAAACCTTCTGGTTGCATCATATACAACTCTTCTTTAAGATATCCATTAAGGATGCAGTTTTGACATCCATTTGCCAAATTTCGTAATCATAAAATGCGGCAATTGCTAACATGATTCAGACGGACTTAAGCATCACTACGGGTGAGAAGGTCTCATCATAGTCAACTTCTTGAACTTGTCGAAAATCTTTCGCAACAAGTCGAGCTTTGTAGACAGTAACATTATCGTTAGCGTCAGTCTTCTTCTTGAAGATCCATTTATTCTCTATGGCCTGCTGATCATCGGGCAAGTCAACCAAAGTCCACACTTTGTTCTCATACATGGATCCCATATCAAATTTCATGGCCTCAACCCATTTTGCGGAATCTGGGCTCATCATCGCTTCCTCATAGTTCGTAGGTTTGTCATGGTCAAGTAGCATGACTTCCAGAACAGGATTACCGTACCACTCTAGTGCGGATCTTACTCTAGTTGACCTACTAGGTTCGGTAGTAACTTGATCAGAAGTTTCATGATCATCATCATTAGCTTCCTCACTAATTGGTGTAGGAATCACCGGAACTGATTTATGTGATGAACTACTTTCCAATAAGGGAGAAGGTACAGATACCTCATCAAGTTCTACTTTCCTCCCACTCACTTCTTTCGAGAGAAACTCCTTCTCTAGAAAGTATCCATTTTGAGCAACGAATGTCTTGCCTTCGGATCTGTGATAGAAGGTGTACCCAACACAGTCTCTTTTGGGTATCCTATGAAGACACATTTCTCCGATTTGGGTTCGAGCTTATCAGGTTGAAGCTTTTTCACATAAGCATCGCAGCCGCAAACTTTAAGAAATGAAAACTTGGGTTTCTTGCCAAACCACAATTCATATTGTGTCGTCTCAACGGATTTCGATGGTGCCCTATTTAACGTGAATGCAGCTGTCTCTAAAGCATAACCCCAAAATGATAGCGGTAAATCAGTAAGAGACATCATAGATCACACCATATCTAATAAAGTGCGGTTAAGACGTTCGGACACACCATTACGCTGTGGTGTTCCAGGTGGCGTGAGTTGCGGAACTATTCTGCATTGTTTCAAATGAAGACCAAACTCATAACTCAAATATTCACCTCCACGATCAGATCGTAGAAACTTAATTTTCTTGTTACGATGATTTTCAACTTCACTCTGAAATTCTTTGAACTTTTCAAATGTTTCAGACTTATGTTTCATTAAGTAGATATACCCATATCGACTCAAATCATCTGTGAAGGTTAGAAAATAACAATACCCGCCACGAGCATCAACACTCATCGGACCGCATACATCATTATGTATTATTTCCAATAAGTCTGTTGCTCATTCCATTGTTCCGGAGAACGGAGTCTTAGTCATCTTGCCCATGAGGCATGGTTCGCAAGCATCAAGTGATTCATAATCAAGTGATTCCAAAAGCCCATCAGCATGGAGTTTCTTCATGCGCTTTACACCAATATGACCTAAACGGCAGTGCCACAAATAAGTTGCACTATCATTATTAAACTTATATCTTTTGGCTTCAATACTATGAATATGTGTATCACTACTACCGAGATTCAATAAAAATAGACCACTCATCAAGGGTGCATGACCATAAAAGATATTACTCATATAAAAAGAACAACCATATTCTTTGATTTAAATGAATAACCATCTCGCATCAAACAAGAACCAGATATAATGTTCATGCTTAACGCTGGCACCAAATAACAATTATTCAGGTCTAATACTAATCCCGAAGGTAGATGTAGAGGTAGCGTGCCGACCGCGATCACATCGACTTTGGAACCATTTCCCACGCGCATCGTCACCTCGTCCTTAGCCAATCTTTGATTAATCCATAGCCCCTGTTTCGAGTTGCAAATATTAGGAACAGAACCAGTATCAAATACCCAGGCGCTGCTGTGAGCATTAGTAAGGTACAATCAATAACATGTATATCAAATATACCTTTCTCTTTGCCATCCTTCTTATCCGCCAAATACTTGGGGCAGTTCCCGCTTCCAGTGACTAGTCCCTTTGTAGTAGAAGCACTCAGTCTCAAGCTTAGGTCCAGACTTGGGCTTCTTCACTTGAGTAGCAACTTGCTTACCGTTCTTCTTGAAGTTCCCATTGTTCCCTTTGCCCTTCTTCTTGAAGCTAGTGGTCTTGTTGACCATCAACACTTGATGATCCTTCTTGATTTCTACCTCCGCAGCTTTTGGCATCTCGAAGAGCTCGGGAATTGTCTTATCCATCCCTTGCATATTATAGTTCATCACGAAGCTTTTGTAGCTTGGTGGCAGTGATTGAAGAACTCTGTCAATGACACTATCATCAGGAAGATTAACTCCCAGTTGAGTCAAGTGGTTGTGATACCCAGACATTCTGAGTATATGGTCACTGACAGAACTATTCTCCTCCATCTTGCAGCTATAGAACTTATTGGAGACTTCATATCTCTCAATTGTGCATTTGCTTGAAATATTAACTTCAACTCCTGGAACTTCTCATATGCTCCATGACGTTCAAAACGTCGTTGAAGTCCCGATTCTAAGCCGTAAAGCATGGCACACTGAACTATCAAGTAGTCATCGTCTTTGCTCTGCCAGACGTTCATAACATCTGGTGTTGCTCCTGCAGCGGGCTTTGCACCTAGCGGTGCTTCCAGGACGTAATTCTTCTGTGCAGCAATGAGGATAATCCTCAAGTTACAGATCCAGTCCGTGTAGTTGCTACCATCATCTTTCAACTTAGATTTCTCTAGGAACGCATTAAAAATTCAATGGAACAACAACACGGGCCATTTATCTACAATAACATAGACATGCAAAATACTATCAGGTAGTAAGTTCATGATAAATTAAGTTCAATTAATCATATTACTTAAGAACTCCCACATAGATAGACATCCCTCTAGTCATCTAAATCAACTAAACCATGTCCGATCATCACGTGAGATGGAGTAGTTTTCAATGGTGAACATCACTATGTTGATCATACCTACTATATGATTCACGCTCAACCTTTCGGTCTTAATGTTCCGAGGCCATATCTGTATATGCTAGGTTCGTCAAGTTTAACCCGAGTATTCTGCTTGTGCAAAACTGGCTTGCACCCGTTGTATGTGAACGTAGAGCTTATCACACCCGATCATCACGTGGTGTCTCGGCACGACGAACTGTAGCAACGGTGCATACTCAGGGAGAACACTTATACCTTGAAATTTAGTGAGAGATCATCTTATAGTGCTACCGCCATACTAAGCAAAATAAGATGCATAAAGGATAAACATCACATTCAATCAATATAAGTGATACACTACAAAAAAAGACACTTTCGTAATGATACGTGTTTGTCACAGTAGGTCACGTTTTCTGTCATGCATGTACATCCATGACAATTTTATGACAGAATCAAGATAGTCATACCTGTGCTGTCGTAGAAGTGTTCCATGACATTACCAAAATTATCATCACAGAAGTGTCCACTCCCATGACGATAAATCACGCGTCATGGAAGTGCTTTCGTCAAGGGTGACCAACACGTGGCATCCACTGTAACGGGTCACCGTTAAGCTACCGAGTCCGGTTTTGGATCCGATAACCCGCTAACGGCCCGGACCAATGAGGATTTTCCACGTGTAAATTCTCATTGGCCGGAGGAAACACGTGTTGGCTCACCGTTGGGACATATGTCATCCATTCACTGGATAGGAGGCGCCTATGCTACATCGACACATGGCACGGCCCAACAGAGGCCTATTCCGGTGAAAAGGCCGGCCCAGCTAAAGGCCCACCATGTTTTCTCAAACACTAGTGGGCTGGCCCGTTAACAACCTGCCATGTTTTGGGCCAAATTGAGGCCCATAGTAGATCAGGCCAGTTCACAACCTGCCGTGTTTTGGGCCAAATTACGGCCCATATCAGATCAGGATCGTTAACAGACCACTGTTCTTTTGGGCCCATTCTAAGACATGTTTGTATTTCAGCCTGTTAAATGCCCGTTAACCAGTTCGGCCCAATAATAGTTTCGACCTATTAGCGGCCCGTGGTTCATCTGGGACGTTGTCGGCCCGATTTAAATTTAGGCCCTTTAATGGCCCATGCAGAAATTGGGCTATTTCTTGTCCGAAGTAACTTTAGGCCTCTTAACGGCCCGTGGTCTTAGTGGATAAATTTTAGCCCAACAGGCCTATCGGCCTATTAATGGCCCGTGGAACAGTTGGGCCTAATTACAGCCCGCGTTGAATCAGGCCTGCTTACAACCCATCTGATAATGGCCCGTGACACTTTTGGGCCTATGGCCCGCGTGGATACCGGCCTGCTTAAAGCCCATAATTTTATTGGGCCAAACTGGCTCGAGATATATTTTGGCCTGTTAACTGCTCGTCCTATTTGGGCCAAACATGGGCCTTAGGCAGTTTCGGCCTGTATTGGCCCGTGAATTTTTTCGCCCAACGCTGGCCCAATCTAGGTTTTAGCCTATTAAAAGCCCATGGTATACTCTGGCCCAGCTGGCTAGAACTTTACTTGGCCTGTTAAAGGCGGGAAACTACTATAGGTTTAGACCTGCTAATGGCCCAAGATGATTATAGGCACACGTTTTGGCCCATATGAGTAACGGGCCGGCCTGAAGACCGACAACACTGAGATCCACTGAACCTTCTGGCCTAAATTACAGCATACCGACCAAAGAATAAACCTAGACTATACAATAAAGAAATTACGGCATATTACATCCACTGCGAATCAAAGTTCGCTACCGGTGATAATAAAGCACACCGTGATCGCGCTAGGCATCAAAGGTCACCACTGATACATCTCCGTCGTATCTACTTTTCCAAACACTTTTGCCCTTGTTTTGGACTCTAACTTGCATGATTTGAATGGAACTAACCCGGACTGACGCTGTTTTCAGCAGAATTGCCATGGTGTTATTTTTATGCAGAAATAAAAGTTCTTGGAATGACCTAAAAATCAACGGAGATTATTTTTGGAATATATAAAAAATACTGGCAAAAGAATCAAGGCCAGGGGGCCCACACCCTGTCCACGAGGGTGGGGGTGCGCCTACCCCCTGGGCGCGCCCCTACCTCGTGGGCCCCCTGGTGCTCCATCGACCTTAACTCCAACTCCATATATTCGTGTCCGAGGAGAAAAAAATCGAAGAGAAGGATTCATCGCGTTTTATGATACAGAGCCGCCGCCAAGCCCTAATCTCTCTCGGGAGGGCTGATCTGGAGTCCGTTCGGGGCTCCGGAGAGGGGAATCCGTCGCCATCGTCATCATCAACCTTCCTCCATCACCAATTTCATGATGCTCACCACCGTGCGTGAGTAATTCCATCGTAGGCTTGCTGGACGGTGATGGGTTGGATGAGATTTATCATGTAATCGAGTTAGTTTTGTTAGGGTTTGATCCCTAGTATCCACTATGTTTTGAGATTGATGTTGCTATGACTTTGCTATGCTTAATGCTTGTTACTAGGGACCGAGTGCCATGATTTCAGATCTGAACCTATTATGTTTTCATGAATATATGTGAGTTCTTGATCCTATCTTGCAAGTCTATAGTCACCTATTATGTGTTATGATCCGTTAACCCTGAAGTGACAAAAATCGGGATACTTACTGGTGATGACCGTATTTTGAGGAGTTCATGTATTCACTATGTGTTAATGCTTTGGTCCGATACTCTATTAAAAGGAGGCCTTAATATCCCTTAGTTTCCAATAGGACCCCGCTGCCACGGGAGGGTAGGATAAAAGATGTCATGCAAATTCCTTTCCATAAGCACGTATGACTATATTCGGAATACATGCCTACATTACATTGTTGAACTGGAGCTAGTTCTGTGTCACCCTATGTTATAACTGTTGCATGATTGATCGCATCCAACATAATTCTCCATCACCGACCCAATGCCTACGAGCTTTTAACATATTGTTCTTCGCTTATTTACTTTTCCGTTTCTACTGTTACAATCACTATAAAACACAAACTGCTACCATTACTTTTACCATTGTTACCACTACTATCATATTACCTTGCTAATAAATACTTTGCTGCAGATATTAAGTTTCTAGGTGTGGTTGAATTGACAACTCAGCTGCTAATACTTAAGAATATTCTTTGGCTCCCCCTGTGTCGAATCAATAAATTTGGGTTGAATACTCTACCCTTGAAAACTGTTGCGATCCCCTATACTGGTGGGTTATCAAGACTATTTTCTGGCGCTGTTGCCGGGGAGCATAGCTCTATTCTTTGAGTCACCTGGGATTTATATCTGCTTATCATTATGAAGAACTTGAAAGATCAAAGAACCAAGATTTTTCCCTCAACTATGAGGGGAGGTAAGGAACTGCCATCTAGCTCTCCACTTGATTCACCTTTTGTTTTGAGTAAACTTGCGACACCTACTCCTGCTATTCATTCTGATATGTCGCATGTTATTGATGATGCCACTTCTGCTAGGCATGATGCTTATGATGAAACTACTTCTATGCTTGATACTACTGTGCCACTAGGTGAATTTCTTGATGAACAACTTGCTAGGGTTAGAGAGAATGAAATTATTGAAACTGATAATATTGATGAAAGTGATGATGAAGATTCTACCCCTAGATATGAATTACCTGTTGTGCCTGAGGGTTATGTTATGGATGAAGGAACTGCTAGAGACTTCTTAGCTTGCAATGATAGATCTGATCTTAAGAAATTATTAGCAAAGCTTAAAGAAAAGTCTTTGAATGCTAGAATGAAATATGACCCCGCTTTTGCTACTTCACCTATCTTTATTACTGATAAGGTTTATGATTTCTCTGTCGATCCTGAGTTAATTATTTTGGTTGAATTTGGCCCTTTTTATGGCTATGAATCTGAAACTATTGTGGCACATCTTACTAAATTAAATGATATAGCCACCCTATTCACTAATGATGAGAAAACTCGCTATTATTATATTGTTAAGTTATTTCTGTTCTCATTAAAGGGTGACGCTAAAACATGGTTTAATTCTCTTGATCCAGGTTGTGTGCGTAGTCCCCAGGATATGATTTATTACTTCTCTGCTAAATATTTCCCCACTCATAAGAAACAAGCTGCCTTAAGGGAAATATAAAATTTTGTCCAAATTGAAGAAGAGAGTCTCCCATAAGCTCGGGGGAGGCTTCTCCGATTACTTAATGCTTTGCCTGATCATCCTCTCAAGAAAAATGAAATGCTTGATATCTTTTATAATGGACTAACCGATGCTTCCAGAGACTACCTGGATAGTTGTGCTGGTTGTGTTTTCAGGGAAAAGAACTGTTGATCAAGCTGAATTGCTATTGAATAATATGTTGAGTAATGAAAATGATTGGACACTTCCTGAACTAACTCCTAAGCCAACTCCAAAGAAAAGGAGTATTCTATTTCTCAGTCCTGAAGATATGCAAGAGGCAAAGAAATGTATGAAAGAAAAAGGTATTAAAGTGGAAGATGTTAAGAATTTACCACCTATTGAAGAAATACATGGTCTTGATAACCCGACATAGGTAGTAAAGGTAAATTCTCTCTATAGATTTGATTAAGGTGATATGCCTCGTTTGATAATTTTATTGTTAAACATGGTCTGCTAGCCAATGCTTGGATGAGTTTGATAATTTTATTGTTAAACAAGAAAACTTCAATGCTTATGTTGGTAGACAATTGAAACATAATGCTCATATGCTTGAACACTTGAGTGATTATATGTCTAGAGTTAAAGGTGAACTTAAACTTTTTAGCAAACACGCTTCTATGGTTACCACTCAAGTAGAACAAGTACTTAAAGCTTAGAATGATTTGCTCAATGAATTAAATAATAAGAAAAATGATAATGATGTTAGAGTTATGACTAGAGGGGGTAAAATGACTCAGGAACCTTTGTATCCCGAGGGCCATCCTAAGAGAATTGAGCAATATTCTCAGAGAATTAATGTTGATGCACCTAGTTCTTCTAAGAAGAAGAAAAAGAAAAATGATAAGACTTTGCATGCCTCTAGTGAACCTGTTGTTGACACACCTGAGAATCCCAATGATATTTCTATTTCTGATGCTGAAACACAATCTGGTAATGAACATGAACCTAGTGATAATGTCAATGATGATGTTCATGTTGATGCTCAACCTAGCAATGACAATGATGTAGAGACTGAACCTGCTGTTGATCTTGATAACCCACAATCAAAGAATAAACGTTATGATAAGAGAGACTTTGTTGCTAGGAAGCATGGTAAATAAAGAGAACCATGGGTTCAGAAACCCATGCCTTTTCCTCCTAAACCATCCAAGAAAAAGGATGGTGAGGATTTTGAGCGCTTTGCTGAAATGATTAGACCTATCTTTTTGCGTATGCACTTGACTGATATACTTAAAATGAACCCTTATGCTAAATACATGAAAGATACTGTTACAAATAAAAGAAAGATACCGGAGGCTGAAATTTCCACCATGCTTGCTAATTACACTTTTAAGGGTGGAATCCCAAAAAAACTAGGAGATCCCGGAGTACCAACTATACCATGCTCTATTAAAAGAAACTATGTTAAAACTGCTTTATGTGATCTTGGAGCCGGTGTTAGTGTTATGCCTCTCTCTTTATATCATAGACTTGATTTGAATAAGTTGACACCCACTGAAATGTCTTTGCAAATGGATGATAAATCAACTGCTATACCTGTCGGTATTTGTGAGGATGTGCCTGTTGTGGTTGCAAACGTTACTATTTTAACAGACTTTGTTATTCTTGATATTCCCGAGGACGATAGTATGTCTATAATTCTTGGAAGACCCTTTTTGAATACTGCAGGGGCTGTTATTGATTGCAACAAAGGCAATGTCACTTTTCATGTTAATGGTAATGAGCATACGTTACACTTTCCGAGGAAACAACCTCAAGTCCACCGTATCAATTCTATTGGTAAAATTTCAACAATCACTATTGGAGGTTTTGAATTTCCTCTTCCTACTGCCAAGAAGAAACATGATATTATTGTTGTTGGGGACATGCATATCCCCGTTGAGGTAACCTAGTGTTATTCAAAAATTCTTTGGTTTCATGTTATTTGAAAAGAGTTTGTTAACAAGACTTGATCAACCTTGTTAGTGGATTCCTTTTGATGAGCATGAGATGGATGAAGTTAGAAAACACAACTCTCTGTATCCTTTTTTTTATTTTCTGTTATTTATATTAAATAAAGCAAAAATATTATTTTCTATCTGTTTTCTGAATTATCCTTGCAATAAAAAATACCCCAAAAAATAAAGTTCTCCAAATGCCCTAAAAATGAAATATGATTTTTTTCCAGAATATTTAAGAATTATTGGCACTGAGAACACATCAGGGGGGCCCACCATGTTCCCACGAGGGTGGAGGGCACACCCCCTGCCTCGTGGACCCCACGTGGGCCTCCTCCACTTATCCTTGCACCCACACACTTCGTCTTGCTCCAGAAAAAATCACTAGCCAGCTCAAACCCGAGTTCTTGCTCATCTTGCTGCCATTTTCGATCTCCTTGCTCAAAGCTCCATTCACAAAACTGCTTTGGGGGATTGTTCTTTGGTATGTGACTCCTCCAATGGTCCAATTAGTGTTTGTTCTAGTGCTTTATTTATTGCAAATGTTTGCTACTTAGGTGACCCTGTTCTTTAGCTTGGATGTCAAATTTATGTGGTCAAAAGTAGTTTTAATGCATGATATAGCCTCTAGACACTTGTAGGAGTAGTTGCTATCAATCTTGTTGAGTTTGGTTCACTTTTATTTTAAGTTACTAAAAATTCAAAAAAATTCAGAAAAAGATGAAGAGATTTTTTAGGGGCTCATCGAGCCGAAGCTCTAAGGATAAGCAAAGTGAAGAAAATAAGAAGCCCAAGTATAATCTCCCTCGTACTGCGGAGGTTCGGCCGTGTGAATGGCCTTGTGATGAGCTCTTGAGAGAAGCCGAGATTTATGAATATTTTTATCAATTGGCTGAGAATGAAGGCTTCACCGACTTCCTCCACGACCAGCCGAACAGTATCTCTTACTCACCAATATTTTTGTGCAAAATTTTCATTTCCATGCTAGGAGATCACCACCTCCGGTGGAATTTTATTTATATGATGAGCATAAGGAGATGTCACTTTACGATTTTTGCCAGGTTGTAGGATACCCTTTGAGGGCAGCATAGAGGAACCACATCGTAATGATGTGGAGGGATTTATTGATGCAATCGCTGTAGGGGAAACGAGGAAAGTTTCCGATGCAAGAATCACTAGCATACATTTTCCTGTTCTACGTTACTTTGCAATATTTGCTAGTAGATGCTTAATTGGTCACGGGAACTATGGAAATCTCAGTGCCCCTGATATTGTCATTTTGTGCCATGCTTTGTTTCGTGACACCACTCTTAGTTTAGGCGCTATTGTTACTAAACGGTTAAATCTGAACCGCACAAAGGGTCCCGTCTTGGGAGGCATCTTCGCCTCGCGCCTTGCTGCACACTTTAACATACCTATTAGGCATTATGAGAAAGAGGAAAAGCTACTGCCTCATATTTTGCTAGATTATAAGAGCATGGTAGCACATGACTTTATTGTTAAGCATAAGAAGAAGATGCTTAACTATAGACTGATATTTGATAAGAAACACTTTGAGACTATTACCTTGCTTGCTGCCTCTTTGTTCAACATATTTTCAGGCACGTACCTTGTTTTTGCCGGAGGCTGTTCAGCCATACCAGAGCCTGACATCAGCTCTAGAGCTGGAGCCACAATCTAATCCTCACCGTCAGTGTGTTTATCAATGGGATCCGGAGGAGATCGCCAACCAGTGGCACCCCAAAGACCCTCCTCAGTACACCGGAGAGGGCAGTTTTCATCCATGTGCGTAGAGCAACTTAGGCCAAAAGCCTAAGCTTGGGGGAGTACATGTGTCTCACCGACATTACATTCATGTTCACACACTCATGCCAGTTGTCGGTGATCACACTTTTTCATTGTATTATCCATGCTAGTTTATTTTTTAAGCATTCTTCTTGTGTGTTTGAAAAACCTTAAGAAAAACCAAAAAAATTAGTTGTAGCTTTTAGCTAGTTTACTTTTCATGCCTGTAGTAGCAGTAATTAAAAAGAAAACCCCAAAAGATTTCTTGTTCTTCTTTTGCTTGTTGGGAGCTTTCCCATGTAAATAGTTTTGTTTTATTTCTTTTCTTTGGGGGTCGAGAGGAGAAGACCATAATGAAATTGTTGAGTGGCTCTTATATGCATTATTGTTGATCTAACAAAGATCCCATATTACATTGTCTTCTCCCTTGAATTGAATGCTTGCAGATTCTAGCTTAGTCCAATGCACGTGCACTATTATTATTATCTACACTATTCGGTTGTGCAAGTGAAAGGCAATAACGACGATATATGATGAACTGATTGAGATGAGAAAAGCTGGCATGAACTCGACCTCTCTTGTTTTTGTGAATATGATTAGTCCATCGTTCCTGATTCAGCCTATTATGAATGAAACATGTTTGCGATGACAATTAGAGATTATATTTGCTTATGCCATGCTTAATTTGCTAGGAGTTTATAATGGTTTACCTTGCGTGCCAACATGCTATTAAAATGGTCGTGATGTGGTACGATAGGGTGGTATCCTCCTTTGAACGATTCGAGTGGATTGACTTGGCACATGTTCACGCATGTAGTTTGATAACCCACAAGTATAGGGGATCGCAACAGTTTTCGAGGGTAGAGTATTCAACCCAAATTTATTGATTCGACACAAGGGGAGCCAAAGAATATTCTCAAGTATTAGCAGATGAGTTGTCAATTCAACCACACCTGGAAACTTAATATCTACAATAAAGTGTTTAGCAGCAAAGTAATATGATAATAGTGGTAACGGTGGTAAAAGGTAACAATAGCAAAAGTAATATTTTTGGTATTTTGTAGTGATCATAACAATAGCAACGGAAAATTAAATAAGCGAAGAACAATATATAGAAAGCTCGTAGGCAATGGATCGGTGATGGAGAATTATGCTGGATGCAGTTCATCATGTAACAGTCATAACCTAGGGTGACACAGAACTAGCTCCAGTTCATCAATGTAATGTAGGCATGTATTCCGATATAGTCATACGTGCTTACGGAAAAGAACTTGCATGACATCTTTTATCCTACCCTCCCGTGGCAGCGGGGTCCTATTGGAAACTAAGGGATATTAAGGCCTCCTTTTAATAGGGTACCTGAACAAACCATTAACACATAGTGAATACATGAACTCCTCAAACTACGGTCATCACCGGTAAGTATCTCGATTATTGTCACTTTGGGGTTTAACGGATCATAACACATAATAGGTGACTATAGACTTGCAAGATAGGATCAAGAACTCTCATATATTGATGAAAACATAATAGGTTCAGATCTGAAATCATGGCACTCGGGCCCTAGTGACAAGCATTAAGCATAGCAAAGTCATAGCAACATCAATCTCAGAACATAGTGGATACTAGGTATCAAACCCTAACAAAACTAACTCGATTACATGATAAATCTCATCCAACCCATCACCGTCCAGCAAGCCTACGATGGAATTACTCATGCACGGCGGTGAGCATCATGAAATTGGTGATGGAGGAAGGTTGATGATGACGATGGCGACGGATTCCCCTCTCCGGAGCCCCGAACGGACTCCAGATCAGCCCTCCCGAGAGAGTTTAGGGCTTGGTGGCGGCTCCGTATCATAAAATGCGATGAATCCTTCTCCTTGGTTTATTTCTCCCCGAAAGTGAATATAGGGAGTCAGGGTTGAGGTTGGTGGAGCGTCAGGGGGCCCACGAGGCAGGGGGGCGCGCCCAGGGGGTAGGGCGCGCCCCCACCATCGTGGACAGGTGGAGGCCCCCCTGACGTGGATCTTCCTTCCAGTATTTATTATATTCCAAAATAATGCTCTATTGATTTTCAGGTCATTCCGAGAACTTTTATTTCTGCACACAAAAAACACCATGGCAATTATGCTGAAAACAGCGTCAGTCCGGGTTAGTTCCATTCAAATCATGCAAGTTAGAGTCCAAAACAAGGGCAAAAGTGTTTAGAAAAGTAGATACGACAGAGACGTATCAACTCCCCAAGCTTAAGCCTTTGCTTGTCCTCAAGCAATTCAATTGATAAATTGAAAGTGATAAAGAAAAACTTTTAGAAACTCTGTTTGCGCTTGTTGTTGTAAATATGTAAAGCCAACATTCAAGTTTTCAGCAAAGATTATGAACTAACCATATTCACAATGACATTTAGGTCTCATATTTACTCATATCAATGGCATAATCAACTAGCGAGCAATAATAATAAATCTCGGATGACAACACTTTCTCAAAACAATCATGATATGATATAACAAGATGGTATCTCGCTAGCCCTTTCTGAGACCGCAAAACATAAATGCAGAGCACTTTTAAAGATCAAGGACTGACTAGACATTGTAATTCATGGTAAAAGAGATCCAATCAAGTCATACTCAATGTAAACTAACAATAATGGATGCAAATGACAGCGGTGCTCTCCAACTGGTGCTTTTTAATTAGAGGATGATGACTCAACATAAAAGTAAATAGATAGGCCCTTCGTAGAGGGAAGCAAGGATTTGTAGATGTGCCAGAGCTCAGTTTTGAAATAGATATGAATAATATTTTGAGTGGTATACTTTCATTGTCAACATAACAACCAAGAGATGGCGATATCTTCCATGCTACACACATTATAGGCGGTTCCCAAACAGAATGGTAAAGTTTATACTCCCCCTCCACCAACAAGCATCAATCCATGGCTTGCTCGAAACAACGAGTGCCTCCAACTAACAAGAGTCCCGGGGGAGTTTTGTTTGCAGTTATTTTGATTTGACTTGCATAAAGCATGGGACTGGGCATCCTGGTGACCAACCATTTTCTCATGAGTGAGGAGCGGAGTCCACTCCTCTTGAGAATAATCCGCCTAACATGGAAGATACGGACAACCCTAGTTGATACATGAGCTATTCGAGCATACAAAACATGATATTTATTTGAAGGTTTAGAGTTTGACACATACAAATTTACTTGGAATGGCAGGTAGATACCGTATATAGGTTGGTCTCGTGGACTCATGTGGAATAACTTTGGGGTTTATGGAATTGGATGCACAAGCAGTATTCCCGCTTAGTACATGTGAAGGCTAGCAAAAGACTGGGAAGCGACCAGCTAGAGAGAGACAACATTCATGAACATGCATTAAAATTAATCAACACCGAATGCAAGAATGAGTAGGATATAATACACCATGAACATAAATATCGTAGAGGCTATGTTGATTTTGTTTCAACTACATGCGTGAACATGTGCCAAGTCAAGCCACTCGAATCGTTCAAACGAGGATACCACCCTATCATACCACATCACAACCATTTTAATAGCATGTTGGCACGCAAGGTAAACCATTATAAGCTCCTATCTAATTATTCATGGCATAAGCAACTACAATCTCTAATTGTCATTGCAAACATGTTTATTCATAATAGGCTGAATCAGGAACGATGAACTAATCATATTTACAAAAACAAGAGAGGTCGAGTTCATACCAGCTTTTCTCATCTCAATAAGTTCATCATATAATCATCATTATTGCCTTCCACTTGCACGACCGAATAGTGTGGATAATAATAATAGTGCACATGCATTGGACTAAGCTGGAATCTGCAAGCATTCAATTCAAGAGAGAAGACAAGGTAATATGGGCTCTTTGTCAGATCAACGATAATGCATATAAGAGCCACTTAATATTTTCATTATGGTCTTCTCCTATCGACCCCCAAAGAACAAGAAAAGAAATAAAACTATTTACACGGGAAAGCTCCCAACAAGCAAAAGAAGAACGAGAAATCTTTTTGGGTTTTCTTTTTAATTACTACTACAAGCATGGAAAGTAAACTAATTAAAAGCTACAACTCATTTTTTGTTTCTCTTATGGTTTATTAAACACACAAGAAGAAAGCATAAAAAGGAAAATAAACTAGCATGGATGATACAATGAAAAAGTATGAGCACCGACAACTAGCAATGAGTGTGTGAACATGAATGTAATGTCGGTGAGAAATACATACTCCCCCAAGCTTAGGCTTTTGGCCTAAGTTGGTCTATGGCCACAGCAGGCCTGGCGGATATCCAAAGTTGTAGTTGGGGTCGTACCGAGATGCAACAGCTATTGCCTCATGAGCTGCCGCTTGGAGACGTTCTGTCTCCGTCCTCCTCTTATACTCATCCGCCTCCTGCCTGGTTATAATATATCTCCCTTTTGCTTGAGAGTCAAAGAAAGCAGGAGCAGGGAGAGCAACATGATAGGTGCGTCGTCTGTCAAAGATTAGTCGGTACTGGAGGAACTGATCGTTCCTCTCAACAAATTGATGACGAACCATGGCCTCATAATCTAAATAAATAGGAGGCAACTCAATATCATATACACGTATGGGTATATCAAGAAAATTAGCTAGATGGGTTGCATAAATTCCACAGAAGGAATCTCCATTAAATCTATTATTATGCAACCTACGTGCAACAATGGCTCCCAAATTATAATGTATATCTCCTAATACATCACTCCTGAGAACACTGAGGTCAGGGACACACATGTGACATGCTTCATCTTTACCATTTATGCACCTACCTATGAAGAGAGCAAAATAATGTATAGCAGGAAAATGAATGCTCCCTATGGTAGCTTGGGTTATATCTCTAGATTCCCCCACAGTGATACTAGCAAGAAAATCTCTAAACTCAGATTTGCGAGGCTCACTAGTGCTGCCCCATTGTGGAAGTTTGCAAGCAGTATTAAAATCCTCCAAGTCCATTGTAGTATAAGAATTTTCATAAAGATCAAACAAGACAGTTTGAGAATTGCGTGATGATGAAAATTCAAACCTCCTCACAAAGGAATCAGTGAGATAGTGGTATTGGCGGCACTTATCCGCCGCGAAGCTCTCAAGATCGGCATTACGCACATATGCGTTAAATTCTTCCTTGATTCCTGCTCGATCCATAAAGTCCTCCGAAGGCCATTCACAAGCCCGCACTTGAGCTTCCCTCGGTGGTTCTTCGTCGGCATCGCGCATTGCGAGCCTGGGTCCTTGCTTCCTTGAAGGACCACCTTGGTACATTTTCCTAAACATATTTCTTCCTCTGAAAAATTTCTGAAATTTTAGTAACTTCAAAATAAAAGTGAACCAAACTCAACAAAATTGATAGCAACTACTCCTACAAGTGCCTAGAGGCAATATCATGCATCAAAACTACTTTTGACCATATAAATTTGACATGCAAGCTCAAGAACAGGGTCACCTAAGCAACAAAAATATGCAATGAATAAAGCACTAGAACAAAAACTAATTGGACCATTGGAGGAGTCACATACCAAGGAACAATCCCCCAAAGCAGTTTTGTGAGAGATGCTTTGAGCAAGGAGATCGAAAATGGCAGCAAAATGAGCTTGGACTCGGGTTTGAGCTGGTTAGTGATGTTTGTGGGAGGAAGGAGTGTGTGGTAGCTGGAATAAGTGGAGGGGAGCCACCATGGGCCCACGAGGCAGGGGGCGCGCCCAGGGGGGTAGGGCGCGCCCTCCACCCTCGTGGCCACGTGCTTGCTCCCCCTGCTGTGTTCTGAGTCCCAAATATTCTCAAATATTTCAGAAAAAATCATATTTAAATTTCAGGGCATTTGGAGAACTTCTATTTTCGGGGTATTTTTTATTGCATTGATAATTCAGAAAACAGACAGAAATTACTATTTTGCTTTATTTAAACTAAATAACAGAAAGTAAAAAGAGGGTATAGAGGGTTGTGTTTTCTAAATTCATCCATCTCATGCTCATCAAAAGGAATCCACTAACAAGGTTGATCAGGTCTTGTTAACAAACTCATTCCGAATAACATGGAACCGGAGAATTTTCGAATAACACTAGGTTACCTCAACGGGGATATGCACATCCCCAACAATAAGAATATCATATTTCTTCTTGACAGTAGGAAGAGGAAATTCAAAACCTCCAAAAATAATAGATGGAATTTTTCTAATAGAGTTTATACTATGAACTTGAGGTTGTTTCCTCGAAAAGTGTACCGTATGCTCATTGCCATTAACATGAAAAGTTACATTGCCTTTGGTGCAATCAATAACAGCCCCTGCAGTAATCAAAAAGGGTCTTCCAAGAATAATAGACATACTATCGTCCTCGGGAATATCAAGAATAACAAAGTCCGTTAAAATAGTAACGTTTGCAACCACAACAGGCACATCCTCACAAATACCGACAGGTATAGCAGTTGATTTATCAGTCATTTGCAAAGATATTTCAGTAGGTGTCAACTTGTTCAAATGAAGTCTACGATATAAAGAGAGTGGCATAACACTAACACCGGCTCCAAGGTCACATAAAGTAGTTTTAACATAGTTTCATTTAATGGAGCATGGTATAGTTGGTACTCCGGGATCTCCTAGTTTTTCAGGTATTCCACCTTTAAAAGTATAATTGGCAAGCATGGTGGAAATTTCAGCTTCTGGTATCTTTCTTTTATTTGTAACAATTTCTTTCATATACTTATCATAAGGATTCATTTTGAGCATATCAGTCAAACGCATACGCAAGAAGATAGGTCTAATCATTTCAGCAAAGCGCTCAAAATCCTCATTATCCTTTTTCTTGGATGGTTCAGGAGGAAAAGGCATGGGTTTCTGAACCCATGGTTCTCTTTCCTTACCATGCTTCCTAGCAACAAAGTCTCTCTTATCATAACGTTGATTCTTTGATTGTGGGTTATCAAGATCAACAACAGGTTCAATCTCTACATCATTATCATTGCTAGGTTGAGCATCAACATGAACATCATCATTAACATTATTACAAGGCTCATGTTCATTACCAGATTGTGTTTCAGCATCAGAAATAGAAATATCATTGGGATTCTCAGGTGTGTCTACAATAGGTTCACTAGAAGCATGAAAAGTCCTATCATTTTTCTTTTTCTTCCTCTTAGAAGGACTAGGTGCATCAACATTATTTCTCTGAGAATCCTACTCAATTCTCTTAGGATGGCCTTCGGGATACAAAGGTTCCTGAGTCATTTTACCACCTCTAGTCATAACTCTAACAGCATTATCATTTTTCTTACTATTCAATTCATTGAGCAAATCATTCTGAGCTTTAAGTACTAGTTCTACTTGAGTGGTAACCATAGAAGCATGTTTACTAATAAGTTTAAGTCCACCTTTAACATTAGCCATATAATCACCCAAGTGTTCAAGCATATCAACACTGCGTTTTAATTCCCTACCAAAATAAGCATTGAAGTTTTCTTGTTTAACCATAAAGTCATCAAACTCATCCAAGCATGGGCTAGCAAACTTAGTAAATGTGATTTCAGCTTTATCATATCTATAGAGAGAATTTACCTTTACTACCTATGTCGGGTTATCAAGACCGTGTATTTCTTCATCAGGCGGTAAATTAATACCATGTATTTCTTCAATAGGAGGTAAATTGTCAACATCTTCAGCTTTAATACCTTTTTCTTTCATAGATTTCTTTGCCTTTTGCATATCTTCAGGACTGAGAAATAGAATACCCCTTTTCTTCGGAGTTGGCTTAGGAATTGGATCAGAAAGTGTCCAATTATTTTCATTAGTCAACATATTATTCAATAAAATTTCAGCTTCATCTGGTGTTCTTTGCCTGAAAACACAACCAGCACAACTATCTAGGTGGTCTCTGGAAGCATTGGTTAGTCCATTATAAAAGATATCAAATATTTCATTTTTCTTGAAGGGATGATCAAGCAAAGCATTAAGTAATTGGAGAAGCCTCCCCCAATCTTGTGGGAGACTCTCTTCTTCAATTTGCACAAAATTATATATTTCCCTTAAAGCAACCTGTTTCTTATGAGCGAGGAAATATTTAGCAGAGAAGTAATAAATCATATCCTGGGGACTACGCACACAACCATGATCAAGAGAATTAAACCATATCTTAGCATCACCCTTTATTGAGAACGGAAATATCTTAAGGATATAATAGTAGCGAGTTTTCTCATCATTAGTGAACAGGGTGGCTATATCAATTAATTTAGTAAGATGTGCCACAACAATTTCAGATTCATAGCCATAGAAAGGATCAGATTCAACTAAAGTAATTATCTTAGGATAAACAGAGAAATCATAATCCTTAGCAGTAACAAAGATAGGTGAAGTAGCATAAGCAGGATCATATTTCATTCTAGCATTCAGAGTTTTTTGTTTCAGCTTAGCTAATAATTTCTTAAGATCACTCCTATCATTGCAAGCAAGAAAATCTCTAGCAGTTTCTTCATCCATAACATAGCCCTCAGGCACAACAGGTAATTCATATCTAGGGGCAGAATTTTCATCATCACTTTCATCAATATTATCAGTTTCAATAATTTCATTCTCGCTAGCCCTAGCAAGTTGTTCATCAAGAAATTCACCAAGTGGCACAGTAGTATCAAGCATAGAAGTAGTTTTATCATAAGTCATGCATAGCAGAAGTGGCATCATCAATAACATGCGACATATCAGAATTAATAGCAAAAGCAGGTTTAGGTGTCCCAAGCTTACCCAAAACAGAAGGTGAATCAAGTGCAGAGCTAGATGGCAGTTCCTCACCTCCCCTCGTAGTTGAGGGATAAATCTTGGTTCTTGGATCTTTCAAGTTCTTCATAATGATAAGCAGATATAAATCCCAAGTGACTCAAAGAATAGAGCTATGCTCCCCGGCAACGGCGCCAGAAAATATTCTTGCTAACCCACAAGTATAGGCGATCACAACAGTTTTCGAGGGTACAATATTCAAGCCAAATTTATTGATTCGACACAAGGGGATCCACACAATATTCTCAAGTATCAGCAGCTGAGTTGTCAATTCAACCACACCCGGAAACTTAATATCTGCAGCAAAGTGTTTAGTAGCAAGGTAATATGATAATAGTGGTAACGGTGGTAAAAGGTAACCGTAGCAAAAGTAATATTTTTGGTATTTTGTAGTGATGATAACAATAGCAATGGAAAAGTAAATAAGCGAAGAACAATATATAGAAAGCTCATAGGCAATGGATCGGTGATGGAGAATTATGCCGGATGTGGTTCATCATGTAAGAGTCATAACCTAGGGTGACATAGAACTAGCTCCAGTTCATCAATGTAATGTAGGCATGTATTCCGTATATAGTCATACATGCTTATGGAAAAGAACTTGCATGACATATTTTTTCCTACCCTCCCGTGGCAGCGGGGTCCTATTGGAAACTAAGGGATATTATGGCCTCCTTTTAATAGAGTACCGGAACAAAGCGTTAACACATAGCGAATACATGAACTCCTTAAACTACGGTCATCATCGTTAAGTATCCCGATTATTGTCACTTCGGGGTTTAACGGATCATAACACATAATAGGTGACTACAGGCTTGCAAGATAGGATCAAGAACTCTCATATATTGATGAAAACATAATAGGTTCAGATCTGAAATCATGGCACTCGGGCCCTAGTGACAAGCATTAAGCATAGCAAAGTCATAGCAACATCAATCTCAGAACATAGTGGATACTAGGGATCAAACCCTAACAAAACTAACTCGATTACATGATAAATCTCATCCAACCCATCACTGTCCAACAAGCCTACGATGGAATTACTCACGCACGGCGGTGAGCATCATGAAATTGGTGATGGAGGAAGGTTGATGATGATGATGGCGACGGATTCCCCTCTCCGGAGCCCCGAACTGACTCTAGATCAACCCTCCCGAGAGAGTTTTGGCGGCGGCTCCGTATTGTAAAATGCAATGAATCCTTCTCCTTGGTTTTTTCTCCCCGAAAGTGAATATATGGAGTCAGGGTTGAGGTCGGTGGAGCGTCAGGGGGCTCACGAGGCAGGGGGGCGCGCCCAGGGGGGTAGGGCGCGCCTCCACCCTCGTGGACAAGTGGAGGCCCCCCTGACGTGGATCTTCCTTCCAGTATTTATTATATATTCCAAAATAATGCTTCGCTGATTTTCAGGTCATTCCAAGAAATTTTATTTCTGCACAAAAATAACACCATGGCAATTCTGCTGAAAACAGCGTCAGTCCGGGTTAGTTCCATTCAAATCATGCAAGTTAGAGTCCAAAACAAGGGAAAAAGTGTTTGGAAAAGTAGATAGGACGGAGACGTGTCATACTTGAAACAAAATCAACATAGCCTGTCTTGGGGTTGTCACGGCAGATGTCCTCGTGAAAGGACTTAGTCGTGGAGCCATCGCTACGGGTTAGTTTAATGGGTTTAAACCGAACAAGGGGACACGAGGGGTTTTATACTAGTTCGGCCCCTTCAATGAAGGTAAAAGCTTAGGTCTAGTCATGATTGGTATTGCTATGGTTTCGATGACCAGGGAGCGAATCCGCTTTGCCTGGCTCTCGAGTTGTTGTCGCTGTTGTCCTCAAACCGCGGTCGGGTCGTCCCTTTATATACATAGGTTCACGCCCACCGATCTACAGAGTCCCGAGGCCGGATCATAGATGTGTCCGGCTCGGCCTCTATTCCTCTAACTTATAATACAAGTTACATGACAGAGTCGGTTTACATCTACAGGCTTTAACCCGCCTTTGGGCCTTGGGCCTTCGCAAAGCGCCACCATCTTTACGTCATCATGGGCTTCTATCTTCATGGAGCTAACCCGGCCACTCTGAGCCGGTTTACCTGCAGTAATCATATCCCCAACATTAGGCCCCAGATTAATTTGAACTTGTTCATGTCAATCTTCAATACTTAGAAAAATTCTTGCCCTATCACCTTCTTATAAATCTGGTAAACCGCCATGGTGTCATCCTTTAGATCCGTAGTAAACCACCCTGACATCATCTATTCGTTGAAGCCAAAGATTCCCTTCATTAATGAATATCCAACCATCGAGGTGACATCCTTATTAACTATCCATTTTGAGCTCCTCGATTCCCGCCCTTATCGATTATCGCTTCACCTTATAAATAATACCACGGGCCCTTCTCCTTTTCCCCCTTCGTCTCCTTCACTTCTTCTTCCTCCTTGCGACATCTCTACCCCTGAGTGCCGCCGCCGTCACCGAGCTTCACCTCCGTCTCTCCGCCGGCCGCTGCATCAACCTGGTTGTACCAGATAACCGTGGCATACCTCCGCTGCTTCAACAGCCACTGTAAGTCCCTTCCTTTCTCCATTGTAGATCTGCCTAGGGTTTCCTCGTTCGTCGAAGTTCATCGAGACTCCGGTGCTGTTCTTCCCTTGTTTCTTCTTAGTCCATGGATAAAAACTTCAACCCTGATGTATTCCACGTAATGGCTTATCTTCTGTTACCGAAACAAACCTTTATGCGCATAAAACACTGATCTGGTCCCTTGTGAACTGCTTCGAGATCAACCTTTTAGGTCTAAATCCTTTTATTTTCCTGTCTTATGGTAGATACAAAATTTCACTGCAACCTTATGAAATCTGTTTTTACCTTACTTAGTCATTGTTGCCTTAGATCTGTATCCTCTTTACCACATAGGCGGTTTACCTTTGTAAAAGCAATCTATCATATACCATTAGCCCTCTGGTGAATCAGACAAGCCTTTTACCTTCGTTGTTATACTCCGGTTTAACAGTATGTGCATTCCTTTGTTCTGATATTGCCTTGTCATTCATTATAGTGTCAGCCTTCGGTTTGCACAATTTACATACCTGTATGTCTTTGTTCCGTCGCATCTTATGTATCACCATGAATAATTTGTAAACCGGTATTTCCTTTCACCTTTTCGTTTGCAATGGCCAAACAGTTTTATGCTTGCAACTGGGCTCCTTCCCGAGTTACCTAAGAACAGCTTAACGAAATGGTCAGGATTGGTACTTTGCCCAAAAAGACTGAGATCCGGTGGCAAGTTCCAGGAACGGAGAATCCCCCTACCCCTAAGCATGGTGAGGTAGTGGTATTTGTTGACCATATATGCTGTGGTTTCAAACCGCCTGGGTCAAAGTTTTTCCTGGATGTGCTTGCCAGTTTCCAGCTCCATCCTCAAGACATTGGACCCAACTCGGTGTCTAATATATGCAATTTCCAAGTCTTCTGTGAGGTGTACTTACAAGAAGAACCAACTGCTGAGCTATTCCGGGATTTTTTTCATCTGAACCGGCGCACTGAATTTGTAGACGGACCCAACACTGAGCTTGGTGGCGTCTCTATTCAAAAAAGGAAAGAGGTTGAATTCCCTCATGCCAAGCTGCACAGTCACCCCAAAGATTGGAACCAAACATGGTTCTACTGTAAAGATACTTCCCCTAAAGACGAGAATCCTCTGCCGGGTTACCGCACCCACCGGCTCTCCAACACTCATCCACTGCCACAATGTTTAAGTGCTATGGAACGGGCCTCATATGCCCCTCAACTCGCCAAGCTCCGAGCCTTTATGGCCAACGGTTTATCAGGCATCGACTTTGTGCGTTGCTGGATATCCTGGAGCATCTTGCCATTAAGCCGCCGCTCCGATTTAATGTGTGAGTACTCACAGGTGAATTAGAAGACTCCCAACGCCACATCAACATTCAATTAACCGATGAAGAAGTCACTGAAAGTTTCAAAAAGATTTTGAATGAACCGGAATTTGTCTGCCGCCAAACCGGCTTGAACCCCTTCTACACAAAAAACAAACCGCCTGCTATAAGTGCTGCCTTTCCGCTTCACACTTGATATCTTGTAGACTGTACAACCTGTGAACATTCTTATGTTTGTTTATAAACAGGGTGACGATCCGTTCTGGAAGAAGAAACCTGCAGAGAAAGCTACAAAGCCCTCTCGCCCCAAAACAAAAACCGTCAAGAAAACCTCAAAGCGGAAGGCCGCTGAATGCATCAGCATGGAATTGGATGACGACACAGATGAACCGGAAGTTGAGGTAGAAATTGATTCACTTGGTTCCCTATTTATGCATCTCATTAACAATGATGTTTATCAGGAGGGCGCGGAAGGCAGCCAAGCCGGTGATGTAGAGGTAATTATCCTTTTCTCCGGTTCAGACTCTCTACCACCGCAAAAAATACGTCAAGCAATCCGGAAAGTAAGCTTTTCACATCCTCTTGCTCACTTGGATCCAACATTTATTTTGAAGAAGCAGCAGGACGAAGCTCGCCGTACAACCCGGCATAGCGGCCAAAACGTCACCTCGACTGGTTTACCTGACACCCCGGTTCGAAAACGCCAATCTGAGGTCTCACCTCCTTCTGACAATTCTTACCCCAAGGCAGGTTATTTCCGACAACCTCTTAATCCGTCCGATTCAAATTATCAGGTGACACCTCCCTCATCATCTGGCGAGTCAACAGCAACCCAACTCCCTCCTCTCAAAATTGTAGCTGGGTAAGTACTCAAACCCTTTCTTTGAACATTTTCATACCTTGAATACTATGCTTAATTTCCACCTCTTTTATTTTTGTTTGTAGAGCCAAAGCCAGACCCAGCAAAAAAGCTCGGGTGAACAATCCGTCTGAAGACCAGGTGGCTCATGAACCGAAGCAAACAGGTGAACCGCACCAAACTGGTGAACCAGAGGATCCCAATCCTGAAGTCACCTTTGATGAGACACCTCCTCAAGATCATAATATCGATGAACAACCAGAAGCTGATACTGCTATGCCTGATACTGAACCGACAGATCCAATCCGGTCTAGTCCGGTGAAAGCTACTAAAACTCCATCAACTCCAGATAAAGCTACTGGAGATAAAGAAGGCGAGGTTACCATCACTGGTATTGGTCACACCTCTCCTGGCCATCCTGTAATCTTGGCCCAACATAGTGCCAAGGAAGAGCATGCTGCCATGGAAAAAGGAAAATGGAGCACTGACTTGTCAAACTACGCTCACCTCAGCGCTCAAGAACTCCACTCCGGTTTTCTAAACCGTCTGCACTCAAACCGTGATTATGAAGCCGGTTTGGTGAATTTGATGAAAGAGCGCTATGAGGTATTATTATCACCTTCCTTTCTTAAATCCAAAGTATAGACATCAGCCCAAGTAGCCCCCAAGGGCCGGTTTATGATGTTAATCATAAACCGGGACTTTGTAATATCTTAATCCTTGCATGCTGATCCTCAATATGTCAAGTCCTTAGTAAAAACAAAACCAATACTTTATCATTGTATTCATGTAGTTTGCATCGGTCTAGCCCCCGAGGGCCGGTTTAGCTTTGTGAGGTAAACCGGGTCTTGAATCAATGTGTCAGTTTTGAACAGATGTACATTAGCCCCAAAGTGTTAAGGATAATGCTTGCATTGTACTTGAGACTTGTGAAAGATTTGTTGATAATAGAGCAAATAGGCATTAGCCCCCAAGTACAAAGTGCATAACTTGCTATACGCTTGGTACTTAGAAAATACATATCCTATTGTTGACATATCTTCGCCTTTGCAGGCCAAGCTGAGTAAGAGGGATGCTCAAACCGCTGATCTTCAAGAGAACGTAAAGTCCCAACAAGAAGAGGCTTCCAAAGCAAAAGAGGAGCTGACCAATGCCCTGTCAGCTATGGAGAAGTTGAAAGAGACCTTCAACAAGGAGCATGCTGACTGGGAAACCGAAAAGGCCGGTTTAACCAGGAAAGCCGAGGACGCAGAAGCAACCCTAAAGCCAGTGGTAGACGAACTGACCGGCTTGAACCGGCAGATTGATGCCATGACGTCCATTGTGTTTGGTAAGTACCTCCTTATGCCGTTTGTCTAATTCATGAGATCTTATCATTTACCGGTTTACTGATACTAAACCATGACAGGCACCCGTATTGCTCATCTGGGCTCTGACATGCGGATGAAGCTTAAAGCGGCGTACACCTTAATAGAACAGCTATATTCTGGATCTCAGCATGCTATTTGCACTGCAGCATACAACAAGCCGGCGCCATCATTGATAAAAGAAACCCTTGAGAACCTGGCCATGCTACCAGCCCGAATTACAGAACTGAAGAAGGCAGCCGCAAGAGCAGGAGCGCTGACCGCACTAATCCGGGCCAAGGCATGGATTCTGGATCTTGAAGCGGCAAACATCATTAAAGGATATCCAGGTGTGAAGGAGGATAGTTCAGATTTCAACAATGATGATCTCCGAAGGCTGACAAAGGAGATGCCGCCAATTGCCAGCAAACTGGCGGAGGACACACACTTATCTCATTTCCAGCCGGTTTACGATGCTAAAGGAAAGAGACAGCCTGCTATGATCCATGATGTTGATGAACTTGTGCCTCCAATCCATAAGCATACTTACGCTCCTGACATTGACCCCTCGAGCCTTATCCATGAAGAGGCCGTGTTTCAAGCTTTAACCGGAATCGATTGGTCAACGGTTGATTTCCAGCGTCTGGGGAGGGATGAAGAGGAGGTGACTGTACAAGATGATCCTCAATCGTCAAGCCATCCCGATGAAGCGTCCTAAACCGGCGACCGGTTTATCAGCTACAATCTGCCACTGCTTGAAACAAATTTTCAATTTTGGGCCGTTTTGAAGCTCCTTGTAATAGGATAGCAGAAACACCTTTATCTGCCATGCCATCAATCATGCTTGTGTTGACTGATATTTGGAAAACTTGTTCCACTTTTGGGATCTTTTTATGCATAGTCCATTATTCTTTGTGTTCCTGCATATAAGAACTTGAAAGCGTCCTAGTGGTTTATCACTATACGGGTCATGATGCCCAAAAGATATACATAACTTGGATGGATAACCAAGGTTTACATTAACCAGATAAAATAAATAATATCTATGACATACCTCGTTGGCTTACCAACTGCTTGCATGGTAAAGGTGAAAAAACACCAATCCGGAGTGTTGTCAACTCCTTGCCCTCTTGCCGGTTCATATAGAAACCATATTGGGCTATAACAGCTGCATAATGCTGGCGACATCTAGTCAAAACCAGACCGGAGTAGTACGCTACCAGTTTAAAAATTGATCATGTACTGACAACTAAGCCCTGAAAGTCATGCCGGGTTGTAACGAACACCGGTTTACCAGAAAAATATTTATAAATCCCTTATCATGAAAACAATAAAAACAAAAGAAATATGCAAGGCTTTTCATGGGCTGCCAGGGGCTAAATCGAGGCTTTTCATGGGCTGCCAGGCCGCTGAGTTAAACCATTTTGCAAAGCCTTTTAAGATGGACCTTAATCTTTAACCAATCACCGGTTTAACTTTGACAAGTTCAGGGTCCATGGGATTGACTTGTCAAACGTTCGATGGGTCATACCAGGTTTACCTGGATGGAGTGGCTTACTTAAAGAGGCAGGATAACCCGGGGTTTTAGGTGAATACACCTGGCTTCCGAGCCTGTCTTGATAGCCTATTACAAGGGTTCAAGCTCACTATTCTTTGAGAAGCAAAGAGCCCCCAGGTAATATGTGAGCTATGCTCAGTGGTTACCTATGTTTGAACTGTGCTCAATGCAACAGATTCTCTTTGGCTCCACATAGTTTCCTTTTGGCCTTACAGCCTATCAAGAGGTGTAGCTATGGTGTGAAGACAACCAAGCCCCCTATTGATATCCCTTTTTGGTTTTAAACCGATCAAGAGGTGTAGCTATGGTTCGGATACGACCAAGCCCCCTAGTGATTTTCTTTATATCCGTGTGGCCGTAGATGCCGGTTTAACAAAACTCCGCTTTGTCAGTAGAAGCTCTTTGTAGGCTCACACATGATTTAAAAAAAGAACAGAGACCCCGCTTTATTCGAGGCTCTGTTTATTATATATATAATATATACATTGTCACAAATATGTACATAAGAAGGGCCTGTGGCTCAAGTATAGTAAGGCCGAAGAAGAGCTATATTCCACGGCCGCTTGGTCTCCTCCTCCGATTTACATGAGTCTTTGTGCTCTCGAACATCAATGAGGTAGTATGACCCGTTGTGCAGATTGTTGCTGACCACAAAAGGTCCTGCCCAAGGTGGGGATAACTTGTGCATATCAGTCTGATCCTGGATGAGCCGGAGCACCAGATCACCCTCTTGAAAAGTTCTGGTCTTAACCCGACGACTGTGATAACATCGGAGATCTTGTTGATAAATCGCTGAACGTGCTGCTGCGTGATCACGCTCCTCATCTAACAGGTCCAATGAGTCCTGACGTGCCTTCTCATTATCAGTTTCAATATAAGCTGCCACACGGGGCGAGTCGTGATGGATGTCACTACGAAGAACCGCCTCTGCTCCATAAACCATGAAGAAAGGCGTGTAACCCGTAGACCTGTTAGGTGTGGTGTTGATGATCCATAACATAGAAGGTAACTCCTCCACCCAACAACCCGGCGTCCGCTTTAAAGGAACCATAAGCCGGGGTTTAATACCTCTCAAAATTTCTTGATTTGCCCTCTCAGCTTGACCATTAGACTGGGGGTGAGCCACTGATGCTACATCAAGACGGATGTGCTCAGTTGGCAAAATTCCTCCATCTCACCTTTTGACAGATTAGTACCATTATCAATTATAATACTGTGTGGGAAACCAAACCGAAATATCACCTTTTTGATGAATTGAATCGCCGTGGCTGCATCACACTTACTGACTGGCTCTGCTTCCACCCACTTGGTGAACTTGTCAACTTCCACTAATAGGTGGGTCTTTTTATCCTTGGATCTCTTAAAGGGTCCAACCATATCGAGCCCCCAAGTCGCAAACGGCCAAGTTATTGGAATCATCCTCAACTCCTGAGCCGGAACATGAGCGTGGCATGCAAATTTTTGACAACCATCGCACCTCTTGTCTAAATCCTCAGCATCAGCATGAGCTGTTAACCAATAGAAGCCGTGACGAAAAGCTTTAGCCACCAAAGATTTTGAACTGGCGTGGTGACCACAATCCCCTTCATGGATTTCTCGCAAAATATCACAACCCTCTTGAGGAGAGACACAATGTTGAATTGCCCCAGTGGCGCTGTAACGATGTAACTCCCCGTTGATTATGGTCATTGACTTGGAACGCCGGATTATCTGCCGGGCCGAGGTTTCATCCTCCGGTAACTCGCCCCGGTTCATGTAAGCCAGGTACGGGATTGTCCAATCCGGTATAACATGCAAAGCTGCCACCAATTGAGCCTCCGGGTCAGGAATAGCCAACTCCTCCTCTGTTGGTATCTTGACCGACGGATTATGCAATACGTCGATGAAGACATTGGGTGGGACTGGTTTATGCTGAGAGCCAAGGCGGCTTAAAGCATCTGCCGCTTCATTCTTTCGCCAGTCTATATGGTCAACTTGATAACCCTTGAAATGACCAGCCACTATGTCCACCTCTCGTCGATATGCAGCCATGAGTGGGTCCTTAGAATCCCAAGTGCCAGATACCTGTTGAGCCACCAGATCTGAGTCACCGAAGCACTTAACCCGGCTTAAGTTCATCTCCTTAGCCATCCGAAGACCATGGAGTAAGGCCTCGTACTCAGCTGCATTGTTAGTACAAGGGAACATTAAACGGAGAACATAGCAAAACTTGTCACCTCGTGGGGAAGTTAATATGACTCCAGCCCCCGAACCCTCCAACTGTCTAGACCCATCAAAGTGAATAGTCCAATATGTGTTATCTAGCTTTTCCTCTGGTGCCTGCAACTCTGTCCAATCATTGATGAAGTCCATGAGTGCTTGAGATTTGATCGCTGTGCGAGGTGTGTATTTAATCCCGTGAGGTCTAAGCTCAATAGCCCACTTGGCAATCCGGCCAGTTGCTTCTCTGTTTTGAATGATATCTCCCAGAGGGGCTGAACTGACCACTGTGATAGGATGACCCTGAAAATAATGTTTGAGCTTCCAGCTTGCCATAAACACCCCATACACCAGCTTCTGCCAATGTGGATACCTCTGCTTTGATTCGATAAGCACCTCACTGATATAATAAACCGGCTGTCGTGAAATTGTCACGGCAGATGTCCTTAGTGTCAGGACTTAGTCGCGAGGCCAACGCATCTATGTGGTAGCTTGAGAGGGGTTGAGCGGGACGAGAGACACGATGTTTTACCCAGGTTCGACCCCTCATGGTGGAGGTAAAAGCCTACATCCTGCTTCATTGATATTGATGATGATGATCACGGTTACAAGAGTGCTCTATGTCGAGAGCTATTGTCTAAACCTAACTTGTCCAACTTGTGGAACTTGTTAATCTTCCCCCTTTTGGGGAGCCCTGCCCCTCCTTATATATGTTGAAGGGGCAGTTTACATGTGGAGTCCTATTAGGATTAGGATTAGTCTATCTCTAATATAAACCGGATACAAGTCCAGGTCTTAGCTCCTTGTAAGATAATGTTCCTCGTGCCTTTCCTCTTAAACCGGCCCACCGTTAAGCGTGAACTGGCCTTCAGGGCTTTGGGCCTTGTCATCCATCGATCCCGCATGCCGGATCACCAGTGAGTCATAATGACCAGGTCGGTTGCTTGTAAATCGCCAGGTCAGGGCGGGTCGCCAGTAACTCGCCAAGTGTCAGCGGGGTCTTCAGATAAACCGCCAAGTCCGGCCGGGTTAACTTCCGGCCGGTTTACATCGTGGGGTATATCCCCAACACCGGTCGTAGAACCGGATATTCCTTTCCAGCCTCCTTGCGCTCCACAACAATAGCCACACTAACAGCCCTGGCATTAGTAGCCACATACAGCAACAAAGGCTCTTTATCGATCGGAGCTGCAAGCACAGGCGGTTCAGCTAACTGCCTCTTTAGATCCTCAAATGCTTTATCAGCCGCATCGCTCCAGACAAAGTCATCTGTTTTCTTTAACATCTGGTATAAAGGGATAGCTTTCTCCCCAAGACGACTGATAAACCGGCTCAAAGCCGCAATCCGGCCGGCTAAACGTTGAACGTCATTGATACACGCCGATTTAGCCAAAGACGTGATTGCTGAATTTTTTTCCAGATTAGCCTCAATGCCCCTGTTTGATACTAGAAAGCCCAAGAGTTTGCCTGCCAGGACACCAAAGACACATTTGTCCGGATTGAGCATCATCTTGTAAACCCGGAGGTTGTCAAAGGTTTCTCTCAGGCCATCTATCAATGTTTCCTCTTTCCTGGACTTTATCACAATATCATCCACATATGCATGAACATTGCGCCCAATCTGTTTATGAAGACAATTCTGAACACAGTGTTGATAAGTCGCCTGGGCACTCTTGAGCCCAAAGAGCATGGAGACATAGCAGAAGGCTCCAAAGGGAGTTATAAAAGCTGTCTTCTCTTGGTCCTTAACTGCCATTTTGATCTGGTGATAACCATAATAAGCATCCAAAAAACATAAACGGTCACAACCCGCCATAGCATCAATAATCTGATCAATACGAGGGAGGGCAAAGGGATCTGCTGGGCAAGCCTTGTACAAGTCTATGTAGTCCACACACATACGCCAAGTGCCATTTTTCTTGAGAACCAGCACCGGATTAGCCAACCACTCTGGCTGAAAGACCTCCACAATAAACCCTACGACCAACAACCGAGCTACCTCTTCACCAATAGCCTTGCGCCTTTCTTCGTTGAAGCGGCAGAGAAACTGTCTGAACGGTTTAAACTTAGGGTCAATATTAAGTGTGTGCTCAGCGAGTTCCCTCGGTACACCTGGCATGTCAGAAGGCTTCCATGCAAAGATGTCCCGGTTCTCACGGATGAACTCGATGAGCGTGCTTTCCTATTTGAGATCCAGGTTAGTGCTGATGCTGAACTGCTTGGATGAATCGCCAGGAACAAAATCAACCACCTTAGTGTCTGTGGCCGATTTAAACTTCAATGCTGGATCATGCTCCGTAGTTGGCTTTTTCAAAGAACTCATGTCTGTCGGATCAACTTTGTCCTTATAAAACTCCAGCTCTTCCATGGCACAAACCGACTCAGCGTAAGCCGCATCACCTTCCTCACATTCCAAAGCAATCTTCCTGCTCCCATGTACGGTGATGGTCCCCTTATGACCTGGCATCTTAAGCTGCAGGTAGACATAACACGGCCGTGCCATGAACTTGGCATAAGCCGGTCGCCCAAATAGAGCGTGATACGGACTCTTGATTTTCACCACCTCAGAAGTCAATGTTTTTGACCTTGAATCATGATCATCTCCAAAGTCCACCTCTAGGGCTATCTCGCCCACTGGATATGCAGACTTACCGGGCACCACACCATGAAAAACGGTGTTCGATGGTTTAAGATTCTTATCTGTCAACCCCATAGGACGGAAGGTATCATAGTAGAGAATATTGATACTGCTTCCCCCATCCATGAGCACCTTGGTGAACTTATACCCCCCAACTTGAGGTGCCACCACTAAGGCCAGATGACACGGATTGTCAACCCGGGGTGGATGATCCTCTCTACTCCACAAAATGGGTTGCTCAGACCAGCGCAAATACTAAGGCACAGCCGGTTCAACAGAGTTCACGGCCCTCTTGTGAAGCTTCTGATCACGTTTTCACAAGATAGTGGTGAAGACATGGTACTGCCCACTATTTAACTGCTTCGGATTGCTCTGATAACTCGACTGCTGCTGCTGCTGATTCCCCTGATGGTTATAACCTCCCTGGTTGCCCTGGTTCCCCTGATTGTTATGGCCAGTTTGATTGCCTTGAAATCCTGAACCGGAGCTACCACCTCCATAACCCGGCCCATGAAAACCACCTCCAGAACCGCCGGGCGGGCCATTGTCATACTGAAACATATTGGAATTCTTGAATTCTCGCATGATATAACAATCCTTCCAAAGATGTGACGTTGGCTTCTCCTTTGATCCATGCTTTGGACAAGGTTGATTTAACAGGCGCTCCAGATTGGGGCCTGAACCTCCGCCCCTCTGGGGCTGCTTGCCCTTACGACGCTGACCGTTATCCTGAGCATTGGTGTTAGCCATAAAGTCCAAACTATTGTCGGCCTTGCGTTTACCATTATTCCCATGACCTGCTGGGTTATGCTGCTACCCCTTGGTGTTGCCGTTTTTCTTTCCTTTCCCCGGTTTGTCCTCCTCTGAGTCAGGGTCTTTGGTATTATCTGAATCAGCATATTTAACCAAAGCAGCCATAAGCGTTGACATATCATTGCAGTGACGTTTGAGGCTTCCTAACTTCTGTTTGAGCGGCAGAAACCGGCAATTGCCCTCCAACATTAACACTGCGGTATCTGCATTGATGCGATCCAACAAATGCAGAATAGCTGAGACCCGCTTCACCCAATGGGTTGTAGATTACCCATCCTCTTGAACACAAGCGGCCAGGTCCACAATTGACATAGGCTGCTTACAAGTGTCCTTAAAATTCTGGATAAACCGGTGCTTTAATTCGGCCCATGATCCGACAAAGTTAGCTGGCAAGCTCTTTAACCAAGTACGAGCTATCCCCTCCAACATCATGGTGAAGTATTTAGCACACACCGCTTCATCCACATCTAACATCTCCATTGCCATCTCGTAGCTTTCAACCCATGCCTCTGGTTTCAAATCGGCGGTGTAATTGGGCACCTTACGAGGGCCTTTAAAATCCTTGGGCAGTCGCACATTACGTAAAGCGGGGGTGAGACACGGCACCCTAAGGAACTGAAGACCACACTTGGCTCCACTGAAGCGGTAGGGTGAACCGGAGTAGGTTGAAGAGCTCCATGCAGAGCTGTTAACTCGGCCTCTCGACGTGCACGACCATGGTCCACCATATCCTGTGCATTAGCACCTCCACCTGCCGGGTTGTGCCCTCGCGGCGAGTTACAACGACGTGCACTGCTTGACACGACCGGTTCATCCTCAACGTGCCTACTGTAACTCCGGATCGGGCGGGGGGTGGAATGAATCCTCTCGTGACTATGCGAATAAGTCCGCTGCTGGTTTAAAGCTGTTTGAAGGAGCTCTCTGGCCCGTCATGCCTCAATCACAACTGGTGACTCGCTGTCGGTTGGGAGGGCTACCAATCGTGAAGCGGCAGCCACAATGTTGTCCAACGGGTTGGAGTAATGCCCCAAGGGCGTCGGAACATACTGTGGCACAATGTTGTTTTAACAAGGCGGGTCCATCGTGCGCGGCTGAACCGGCGCTCCTGTTCCCGGCGCCTTCGCCCGGTTTAACACTGGCTGGTTACTAGTTCCTGCTCCTAGCGTGTTGAAGAGATTTCTTGGCTCGTAACCCGGCGGGAGATGCGATTGGTATCTTCTTCTCATGAATTCCTCTGAGGCATTCTGATCCAGCCTAAGCCGGTAGGCCTGAGCTTCTAACTCGGCCCGTTCCGTAGCCATCCTAGCGTTCTCTGCTGCTAGGTCCGCTTTAGCCTGAGTTATATGATCTTTCACCTTCGCAATCTCCGCATTGTGTTGGTCCTGGGCTGCTGTGTCCACCTCCACGGCCATCAATGTTGCCAAAGCGTCGAACAGATCAGACATAACTTGAGCCAGAGGCGGCGTAGAGCCCCCTGCTCCCGCCAGCGTTGCTATCGCTAAACCGGAGAGCATTAGCATGGCGGTTGACGAGTAGCGTGCTGATTGTGTACCGGCCATGAATATAGCGACCGGTTTGGCAGATCGAGGGGGTCCGGAATACTGTTGCCATCGGAACCTCCGCTAATCCGGCCGTCCTGCAACTGATACAGTGATTTGGTCTCTCCAGTTGAAGACTCGTCGTTAGAGCAGACAACGGTTTCTCCATCAGATGCCAGTCCATCCTCATATTCCGGTCCATGGGTGACACCTATGAAAACAAGCCTTGCTGCGGGCTGAACCGGGGAAGGGCTTGCACGCTGAGCCATCTCGATGATGTCGGTGCAGGGGTCCGGCTCAGGGCCCGGTTCACCGATCTTGCCGATGAAGATGTGAATTCCACCAAAGGGGACCCGGTACCCGTATTCAATTGAACCGGCTTCGAGACCCCATCCGGCGTCGTCGATGTAGAGCTTGCCGTGATGACTCTTCGTCATCCGGCCCACATTGTATCCCTTGAGTCCATCAAAGCTGCCCTTCAAGAACTCGAAACCACCGTGCGATAGCCCCACGGTGTGCGCCAACTGTCGTGGGGTTGTCACGGCAGATGTCCTCGTGAAAGGACTTAGTCGTGGAGCCATCGCTACAAGTTAGCTTAAAGGGGTTAAACCGAACAAGGGGACATGAGGGGTTTTATACTAGTTCAGCCCCTTCAATGAAGGTAAAAGCCGACGTCTAGTTGTGATTGGTATTGCTAGGGTTTCGAGACCAGGGAGGGAATCCGCTTTGCCTGGCTCTTGAGTTGTTGTCTGTCTGTTGTCCTCAAACTACGGCCGGGTCGTCCCTTTATATACATAGGTTGACGCCCGCCGGTTTACAGAGTCCCGAGGCCGGATCATAGATGTGTCCGGCTCGGCCTATTCCTCTAACTTGCAATACAAGTTACATGACAGAGTCGATTTACATCTACAGGTTTTAACCCGACTTTGGGCCTTGGGCCTTCGCAAAGCGCCACCATCTTTACGTCGTCATGGGCTTCTATCTTCATGGAGCTAACCCGGCCACTCTGAGCTGGTTTACCTCCAGTAATCATATCCCCAACATAGCCTCTACGATATTTATGTTCATGGTGAATTATATCCTACTCATGCTTGCATTCAGTGTTGATTAATTTTAATGCATGTTCATGACTGTTGTCACTCTCTAGCTGGTCGCTTCCCAGTCTCTTTCTAGCCTTCACTTGTACTAAGCGGGAATACTGCTTGTGCATCCAATTCCATAAACCCCAAAGTTATTCCATATGATTCCATCATACCTTCCTATATACGATATCTACCTGTCGTTCCAAGTAAATTTGTATGTGCCAAACTCTAAACCTTCAAATTAAAATTCTGTTTCGTATGCTCGAATAGCTCATGTATCAACTAGGGTTGTCTGTATCTTCCATGCTAGGCGGGTTATTCTCAAGAGGACTGGACTCCGCTCCTCACTCACGAGAAAATGGCTGGTCACCGGGATGCCCAGTCCCATGCTCAAATCAAATCAAAATAATTGCAAACAAAACTCCCCTAGGATTTCTGTTAGTTGGAGGCACCCATTGTTTCAGGCAAGCCATGGATTAATGCTTGTTGGTGGTGGGGGAGTATAAACTTTACCATTCTGCTTGGGAACCGCCTATAATGTGTGTAGCATGGAAGATATCGAGATTTCTCGGTTGTTATGTTGACAATGAAAGTATACCGCTCAAAATATTATTCATCTCTATTTCAAAATCGAGCTCTGGCACCTCTACAAATCCCTGCTTCCCTCTACGAAGGGCCTATCTATTTACTTTTATGCTGAGTCATCATCCTCTTATTAAAAAGCACCTGTTGGAGAGCACTACTGTCATTTGCATGTATTGTCGTTAGTTTACATTGAGTATGACTTGACTGGATCTCTTTTACCATGAATTACAACGTCTAGTGACTCCTTGATCTTTAAAGGTGCTCTGCATTTATGTTTTGCGGTCTCAGAAAGGGCTAGCGAGATACCATCTTGTTATATCATATTATGATTGTTTAGAGAAAGTGTTGTCATCCGAGATTTATTATTATTGCTCGCTAGTTGATTATGCCATTGATATGAGTAAACATGAGGCCTAAATGTTATTTTGAATATGGTTAGTCATAATCTTTGCTGAAAACTTGAATGCTGGCTTTACATATTTACAACAACAAGAGCAAACAGAGTTTGTAAAAGTTTTTCTTTACCACTTTCAGTTTATCCACTGAATTGCTTGAGGACAAGCAAAGGTTTAAGCTTGGGGGAGTTGATACGTCTCTGTCGTATCTACTTTTCCAAACACTTTTGCCCTTATTTTGGACTCTAACTTGCATGATTCGAATGGAACTAACCTGGACTGATGCTGTTTTCAGCATAATTGCCATGGTGTTATATTTGTTCAGAAATAAAAGTTCTTGGAATGACCTGAAAATCAATGGAGATTATTTTTGGAATATATAAAAAATACTGGTGAAAGAATCAAGGCCAGGGGGCCCACACCCTTTCCACGAGGGTGGGGGCGCGCCTACCCCCTGGGCGCTCCCCTGCCTCGTGGGCCCCCTGGTGCTCCACCGACCTCAACTCCAACTCCATATATTCGTGTTCGGGGAGAAAAAATCCGGAGAGAAGGATTCATCATGTTTTATGATACGGACCCGCTGCCAAGCCCTAATCTCTCTCAGGAGAGTTGATCTGGAGTCCGTTCGGGGCTCCGAAGAGGGGAATCCGTCGCCGTCATCATCATCATCATCATCATCATCATCACCATCATCATCATCATCATCATCATCAACCTTCCTCCTTCACCAATTTCATGATGCTCACCGCCGTGTGTGAGTAATTCCATCGTAGGCTTGCTAGACGGTGATGGGTTGGATGAGATTTATCATGTAATCGAGTTAGTTTTGTTAGGGTTTGATCCCTAGTATCCACTATGCTCTGAGATTGATGTTGCTATGACTTTGCTATGCTTAATGCTTGTCACTAGGGCCCGAGTGCCATGATTTCAGATCTGAACCTATTATGTTTTCATCAATATATGTGAGTTCTTGATCCCGTCTTGCAAGTCTATAGTCACCTATTATGTGTTATGATCCCTTAACCCTGAAGTGACAATAATTGGGATACTTACCGATGATGACCGTAGTTTGAGGAGTTCATGTATTCACCATGTTAATGCTTTGGTCCGGTACTCTATTAAAAGGATGCCTTAACATCCTTTAGTTTCCAATAGGACCCCGCTACCACGGGAGGGTAGGACAAAAGATGTCATGCAAGTTCTTTTCCATAAGCACTCATGACTATATTCGGAATACATGCCTACATTACATTGATGAGCTGGAGCTAGTTCTGTGTCACCCTATGTTATAACTGTTGCATGATTGATCGCACCCGACATAATTCTCCATCACCGACCCAATGCCTACGAGCTTTTCACATATTGTTCTTCGCTTATTTACTTTTCCGTTGCTACTGTTACAATCACTATAAAACCAAAACTGCTACCATTACTTTTACCACTTTTACCACTACTATCATATTAATTTGCTACTAAATACTTTGCTACATATATTATGTTTCCAGGTGTGGTTGAATTGACAACTCAGCTACTAATACTTAAGAATATTCTTTGGCTCCCCTTGTGTCGAATCAATAAATTTGGGTTGAACACTCTACCCTCAAAAACCGTTGCGATCCCCTATACTTGTGGGTTATTAACCACCAGTGCATATAAACGCGCCGATAAAAGAATATACAAAAGTGAGAGCACTGCAGAAGGCACGAGGCCTGGCCAGGGCGGGCCCTGCAAGCAGCCGAACAAGCTGATGAGACCTTAGTTGTGTCAATGATAGATGCTCCATCCCTAGCTGTATGGCACCATAGTGCGCAAGGCAGTCCTGTGACATCTTCCTTGCATCTTTGACTTCAAGTCAGTGTTGAGCTGAAGCAAGCCTTTCTGCTTTAAGTTGAGACTGAAGAAGGTGAACTGATTGAGGCAGTGACTGCACAGAGGTTGTCTCACACCGGCTAGTGAGTAGCTTCAACTCACTGTCTTCATCAAGACAGGACCTTGGGGTCATCTCGCTGTCCTCGATATGATTTGGCTCACTATCTTCCCTAAAGTTCTGCATGGCATAAGAGATACGACTCTGAAAGAGAAACAAGGAGACACGTAACAGGTTTCACAATTATATAAGCAAATAAATGGATTTGTTCTACATAAGGAACATGTTTTTACAACTACAATTTAAAACTGGTAGTTGTTGCAAACATCCAATCAGATGTAAACAGCAAAGTAAACAACAGTGGAGGAAATGATGGCTATCCAACTCTATACTAGAACAAAGTTTGAAGGCTTGAGAAGGATGAACTTACATTACATGTTAACACGGGGTGGACAAAGCCCATCACCATGTTGATGGAAGGATAATTCAATAAATTCCCCAAAGAATATTCTTTATAAGTGTTGACATTTTTCTACATTTTGCAAAGAGTAAATATAGATCAAATAATATTGGAAGAAATAAAGGATAATGAAGCTCGGGTGCAGACTGATGATACATAATCAAATAGCAATTAATTAAGTACAGGGTTACAAGGCAAAATGTACTGACAAGAGGAATGCAGACATCAACGTGTGTAGTGACATTGGCTTTATTCAACATTTTGGTAAGAGTAAATGTAGATATGATTGTCGGTGTCAAAACCGGCGGATCTCGGGTAGGGGGTCCCGAACTGTGCGTCTAAGGCAGATGGTAACAGGAGGTGGGGGACACAATGTTTACCCAGGTTCAGGCCCTCTCGATGGAGGTAATACCCTACTTCTTGCTTGATTGATCTTGATGATATGAGTATTACAAGAGTTGATCTACCACGAGATCGTAGAGGCTAAACCCTAGAAGCTAGCCTATGATTATGATTGTTGTTGTCCTACGGACTAAAGCCTCCGGTTTATATAGACACTGGAGGGGGCTAGGGTTACACAGAGTCGGTTACAAGGGAGGAGATCTACATATCCGAATTGCCAAGCTTGCCTTCCACGCAAAGGAGAGTCCCACCCGGACATGGGACGAAGTCTTCAATCTTCTATACTCATAGTCCAACAGTCCGGCCAAAGTATATAGTCCGGCAGTCCGGGGACCCCCTAATCCAGGACTCCCTCATTAGCCCCTAAACTAGGCTTCAATGACGATGAGTCCGACGCGCAGATTGTCTTTGGCATTGCAAGGCGGGTTCCTCCTCCGAATACACCATAGAAGATTTCAAACACAAGGATAGTGTCCGGCTCTGCAAAACAAATTCCACATACCACCGTAGAGAGTATAATATTTCCACAAATCTAATCTGATGACAACTTTTCATAACGTGACATCACGCCATGGCCCGGTCATTATTCGAACCGTTTTTCTCAACCAGCTACTGCACATATTGCGAGGCGGTTTTCTTGGCACATCTTGTCGAAGTAGAGATCGTGTCCCCTTATCACGGGATTCTCATCAATACGGGTGTGGGTAAACCAATCACGCTTGCTGGTATGACTCCTCGATTTTAGGCAAGTTCCGAACGGCCATGCGGAGGACGCTTGATATTCATCCTCTTTATAAAGGGGCCAAGGCATGTCCTTTTCTTCTCATGCTTGATCCTTCCCTTCCCCCACCTCGAATTCCAACACCCAAGGCTTAGGCTAAGCGCTTCAGACCTTCAATCATGTCCGGATCCAACCTTGAAGGCCGGTGGATGGCCTCTTCTGTCAAAGAGGAGGACATCAAGAAGCTAAGAGAAGCCATGTATCTGACCGCCAAAATTTCGCACAGGCTGCCTGCTCAAGGGCAGGTCATCCCCACTCTCGAACCCAACGAGAGTGTCGTATTTGTTTCCCACTTCCTCCGAGGGCTAGGCTTCAGTATTGATCCCTTTGTTAGAGGGCTTACGTTCTATTATGGGCTCGACTTGCATGATTTAGCTCCAGATTCTATCCTTCACATCTCGTTGTTTATCGTCGTGTGTGAGGCCTTCCTCCGCATCACCCCGCACTTCGGCTTATGGCTTAAGACCTTCAATGTGAAGCCGAAGATGATCGATGAGCGACATGCAGAATGCGAATGTGCCATAATAAGTAAAAGCATCGATGCTCCATGGCCAAAGGGTTCCTTCCCGGATATGTCTGACTTATGGCAGCGGGAGTGGTTTTACATCACAGCTCCCCGAAGTACTAAGTGGGTAGCTGCCCCCGCATTCCGTTCGGCCCCCCTGCCACAACTAGCGTCATGGGTCAACAAGGGGCTGGACTGGGGGCCAGTTAATAACGTGCCGACATTGCAGAGTCGCATCCGAGATCTCCTCAAGAGAGATGGCAGCCTTGTCAACGTAATGCAAGTCATGCTAGTTCGTCGGGTCCTGCCATGCCAATGTCGACCTCTCTGTATGTGGGATTCAACCCGGAAGGACCACAAACTATTCAGCAATTCTTCGGCGTGACGCTCGAAGGGATGTATGGATTGTTCTTCGGATCACGAATAAAGTGTCCGGACACCTCCGAGGATGCGGGTCTAAACTACAATCGTCCAGATACCCACGTAAGTAATTCTGCGGCCGAACACGCCGTCTTTTCATTTGTCATAACATCATTCTGAAAAAAATGCTCTTGGCCAGGACTGGATAAGAAAGGCGAAGATGATCAGGTGTTCGGCCCCCCTTCCCGAAGGCTCACTGGATCCTGTACTAGCCAGGATGCTTGAGCTCGCACCTTATCAAGTGCCATCAGGGGAAGATAGAGGGAGGAATAAAGAAGCCGAAAGCGGGCCTCACACATTACTCATCCAAACTGGGGGAATTAGTGCCTCCGCGAAGGAGGATAACCGGGGAGAAGAATCTAAAATTCCCTCTCCCCAAGGAAAGAAGAGGACTGCCTCTGAAGACTTGGAAACGAGGGTTTCGAAACGAGGGAAGAAACCTTCGCCAGGGGGCCCCTGCCTCGGAGGGCATCCTTACCGCACAGTGCCCGCAAGGGGATCAACCCTCCGCCGAGCTATAAGTGGACCAAAATACTTTTGGTAAATATATATTGCTTCATCTCCGAGGACAATAACCGAGACGTATGTATTGTAGTTCGGATCGTAGCCCTTCTCGGCAGAGTAAGTCTTCGGGGGATCTTCTTACGGAGATGATGGAGAGCGAAACGCCTCCCCCTACCTCCCCGCCTCATGAGGCGGATGACCCCGAGGTGTCGTCACGGAGGATTTCTCCTGATCCGCCAAGGCCGGAAGGTAACCCTTTGGCCACCCAAAGTCCGGAGTATTCGGCTCCTAAGGGGAGCAACAGAAAGAGTCCGGGACTGTCCGGTGCACGACTAGACGCACTGATGGGTCGTCTGGAGCAAGCGGCTATCTCAGAGGCGCATCGTACTTTAATGGGTATGGTGGTTGAAAGGATTTCATCTGCCAAAAGTGGGTTGCATGAAGCTTTTATGAGCCTGCTAAAAGGCTTTGAGGTACGCAAAGTAATATATATATTTTTTGACGGTACCGCACACGCTAGGTGTGCCCTATACAGATAGTAGCCCCTGAGACTCTGGTTGCTGTCCAGAGGCAGCAAACAAAGGAACATAGTCCCAGGTAATGATCATGCTGCTCACATGTGCAGTCGGCTGAGGGTCCGGTGGCTGGCCGGAATGGTGAGTTTGCCGAACTGAGGCGGCAACTTGATACGACAGATGCCGACATCGTGCTTGTGAACAAGCGGCTTGACGAGGCACATGGTATGTATTCTCTGGTGGTCAACAGATATTAAGAGGAGCATGATGCTAGTATCTATAACATGCTGTGACTGCAGATGGAGCTGCCGTCGTGGAGACCCTTCGGGCGGATCTTGCCCGAGCCAAGGAACAAGCCAGGAGAAGTGATGCGGCCGCCCTAAAGGCGGCCGAAGAGTTAAGAGCCGAACGGGCCTCTCATCGCCAGAGCGAAGATAAAATAGCCAAGATGGCTGTGGAGCTGAAGGATGCCGCCGCCCGGTATGAGCCTCTTGAAAAGGAAAGCCAAGCGAAAATGGCGGACATGAAGAAAGCCATGGTAGCAGCCAAGGAAACCCGCTCTAAAATCAGAGCGGCGAAGGAGGAGCTTTGTCAAGCCGGAGATATCACGGCTGGGAAGCCCTTTTTGTTGCGGACAAAGTTTGGAGATCCGAAGTATGCCCCTCTGGATCAATTATGGAGTTCTGTAGACGCATACTTGGACTTGGCAACGAGTGCTGCTGATGCGACTGATTTTTTCAAAGATCAAAAAGATCATGAAGTGGAAAAGTTGTTCTGGCCGCAGTTCAGTGCTCCAACGCGTCCGCTGCTGTTAAATGATCAAATGGCCGAGTGGGCTGAGCTCCATAGGTTGTCCGGGCTTGCCATGAGGTCTGTCGTGGATCATCTTTGACTGGAAGGACCAAGGCCAAATAGTTATTTTGGTTTAGTGCAACTATTCCTTGGTGCTGTGCTGCATATCGACGCTGTAAAGAGGTCGGCGTGCATAGAGGGTGCGCGGATGGCTCTTGCCCGTCTTAAGACATACTGGGCAGAGATGGATGCCACCGCTATTGCAACCCAGGGTCCGGCCGTAGGCCAGGTCTCGGTCGAGCACTATTTTGAATAAGTCCTAAAAGGCGCTCGTTTAATAGAGGCTCAGTGCTCGAAGAGTATCATGTTCTAGTGACATGTATCCCAATTGTAAAAAAAATGCAGTCGTCGGCTTCAGCCCCCACGCATATAATGCGGGGGTGTTCGGAAAAGCGCGTATTCACACTTGATCCAATGTCTTGCTCCATTAAGGAGGTGATCGCACGGGTAATAAGGCAATCAGACTATATTGCTTTAACACTTTCACTTAGCCATAGGATCTTGACAGTGGGGCTACTATATCGCCCCTTGTACTTCTGCGCTTTTCCGAATATGGTGCGCGTACATACATGACCGGGAAACCGGTCCTTCGTTAATGCGGAGGAATCGTGATAGTCAGTTTTTGGCTTTCTCTACTGAGGTGCTCATCCAGATGAACCAGGGCACAATCGCAGTAGTTCTCTCAGTGCTACCTTAGCCGATAGAGCGGAACGTAAGGTAGCAAAACACGGGAGCCGGGCAAACCCAACTATTGACCAAAGACATGATTCGGAGCTGATGCATATAAGGCCAAACTCACGACATCAAACACTCCCTAAGGTATTCGGTCTTTACAACGTATACGAGGCTGAGTAACGCCCTCGATAATAAGCCCCGAATTTCTAGGTACGTGCATTAGTCTGACGTGACGAAATGCCAATAACGCCAGCATCCCTCTTGGTTATGTTGAGTATCCAGAGGGTGTGAAGCAACAAGAGACAGTAAAAAAAGGTTTACACATGGTCTTAATCTAAAAAGAAACCTTTGAACGGGGCCCTGCTGCACGTTTGCGCCTGTGTCTTCGTTGTGTCGTATCCCGGAAGGGTATTGCACGATGATCATCTGTAAGAGAGAAAAGCCCAGGTGAAAGTTTTCGTGCGAAAAATTGGTTATTCTTAATAAACCATTAAAATTCAATCTAAATAAGGTCAAGCCGAACTGTAGTCCTTTTTACATGTGGGAAGCCCCTAGCACCACCTATGGGGGTATATCCATCGACCTAGTCTTGAGCTGTTACAGCTAGTGGTGCGCCAGACTCGTCTAGCCGTGTCCGCGGTCTTGACGACCGATCATTTATTCTGGTTGGAGAGGCCATTCAGTGCTCGGCTGCTAAAGTCGCCACACATTCTTCCGCACGTTAGGAACGCTCTGTGTTTCCACTAACTATGATGATGCCACGTGGATGGGGCATCTTAAGCTTAAGATAAGCGTAATGCGCTATTGCATTAAAAGGAGCAAAGGCCATTCTTCCGAGTAGTGCTTGATAGCCGCTTCGGAATGGAGCGATGTCGAAGGTTAACTTTTCACTCCGAAAGTTGCCGGGAGAACCAAATACAACCTCTAGTACTAGAGAGCCCGTGCAGCGAGCCTCTGGGCCTGGTATTACTCCTTTAAAGGTAGTATTGCTTTGGCTGATTCTTGTCGGGTCTATCCCCATTTTGCGGACCATGTCCTGATATATCAGATTAAGACTACTGCCGCCATCCATAAGGACTCGGGTGAGATGGTATCTGTCAATTATTGGGTCTAGTACCAAGGCAGCCGATCCTCCGTGCCAGATACTAGTCGGGTGATCCCTGTGATCAAAAGTGATCGGGCAGGCTGACCAAGGGTTGAACTTGGGGGTGACAAGCTCTACGGCGCATACGTCTCGGAGTGCGTGTTTGCTCCTTCTCTTCGTTACGTGAATCATGTTCACTGTTTTGACCTCTGGTGGGAATTTTTTTCTGTCCCCTAGTGTTTTGCTGGCGAGGCTCATCCTCGTCTTCACTTGGTGTCTCCCCCCCTTGTGTTCGGCGTTTAGCTTGCCGGCCTGCTTGAAGACCCAACATTCTTTTTTGGTGTGATTTTCCGGCTTGTCGGAGGTGCCATGAATCTGACATAATCTGTCTGGAATCTTGTTTAGGCTGGACGGTCCATCTCTGCGGCCTTTGAATGGCTTTTTCCGTTGACCGGGTTGAGAGCCCCTGAATCCGGTGTTTACTGCCGTGTTGTCTAGGCCGTCTTCATTGTTTCGATGCTTGCTTTTATTGCGTCGTGGTTTTCCATTGCCATCCCTGACTTTGGATGTGCCTGGGTCGCTCGTGCCTCTACGGCCAGCCAACTATCTTCGCCCATGCAAAAGCGGGTCATAAGGCTTGTTAGAGCTGCCATTGTCCTCGGTTTTTCCTGGCCGAGGTGTCTGGCGAGCCATTTGTCCCGGACACTATGTTTGAAAGCCGCTAAGGCTTCGGCATCTGGGCAGTCAACAATTTGATTCTTCTTAGTGAGGAATCTGTTCCAAAGCTTTCGGGCTGACTCTCTAGGCTATTGAATTATATGACTTAAATTGTCTGCATCCAGAGGTCGGACATAGGTCCCTTGAAAATTAGCCCTAAAAGCATCCTCAAGCTCTTCCCAACTTCCAATTGAGTTTTCGGGGAGGCTCTTCAGCCAGTGCCGAGCTGGTCCTTTCAACTTGAGGGGCAAGTATTTGATGGCATGGAGATCATCTCCGCGAGCCATGTGGATATGAAGGATAAAGTCCTCAATCTAGACCCCAGGGTCTGTTGTTCCGTCGTATGCCTCTATGTTCAAGGGTTTGAATCCTTCTAGAAATTCGTGATCCAGAACCTCATTGGTGAAGCATAGGGGGTGCACGGCACCTCTGTATTTTGATGTGTCATGGCATTCTGACGGTTGTAGTGTTCGGTTTTGTTTCTGTGCCGGAGCGCGCTTCCTAGATCCGTAGATGGACCTGGTCATACCGGCTTTTTGGTGCAAGTCCTCACGTAAATCGTGTGCTGACTTATGTGCAACATCGTTAGCCGCCCTATCGCGGCCACGGGGTGGTCGATCCGGCTGATTGGTGATAACCCACAAGTATAGGGGATCACAATAGTTTTCGAGGGTAAAGTATTCAACCCAAATTTATTGATTCGACACAAGGGGAGCCAAAGAATACTCTCAAGTATTAGCAGCTGAGTTCTCAATTCAACCACACCTGGAAACTTAGTATCTGCAACAAAGTATTTAGTAGCAAAGTAATATGATAGTAGTGGTAACGGTAGCAAAAGGTAACAATAGTAAAAGTAATGTTTTGGGTATTTTGTAGTGATGATAGCAATAGCAACGGGAAAGTAAATACGCGAAGAACAATAAATGGAAAGCTCGTAGGCAATGGATCGGTGATGGAGAATTATGCCGGATGTGGTTCATCATGTAACAGTCATAACCTAGGGTGACACAGAACTAGCTCCAGTTCATTGATATAATGTAGGCATGTATTTCGAACATAGTCATATGTGCTTATGGAAAAGAACTTGCATGACATCTTTTGTCCTACCCTCCCGTGGCAGCGGGGTCCTTACGGAAACCAAGGGATATTAAGGCCTCCTTTTAATAGAGTACCAGAACAAAGCATTAACACATAGTGAATACATGAACTCCTCAAACTACGGTCATCACTGGTAAGTATCCCAATTATTGTCACTTCGGGGTTAACGGATCATAACACATAATAGGTGACTATAGACTTGCAAGATAGGATCAAGAACACTCATATATTGATGAAAACATAATAGGTTCAGATCTGAAATCATGGCACTCGGGCCCTAGTGACAAGCATTAAGCATAGCAAAGTCATAGCAATATCAATCTCAGAACATAGTGGATACTAGGGATAATACCCTAACAAAACTAACTAGATTACATGATAGATCCCATCCAACCCATCACCGTCCAGCAAGCCTACGATGGAATTACTCACGCACGGCGGTGAGCATCATGAAATTGGTGATGGAGGATGGTTGATGATGACGATGGCGACGGATTCCCCTCTCCGGAGCCCCGAACGGACTCCAGATGAGCCATCCCGAGAGGTTTTAGGGCTTGGCGGCGGCTCCATATCGTAAAACATGATGAATTCTTCTCTCTGATTTTTTTTCTCCCCGAAACACAATATATAGAGTTGGAGTTGGAGTCGGAGAGGCACCAGGGGGCCCACGAGGTAGGGGGCGCGCCCTAGGGGGGCAGGCGCGCCCCCACCCTCATGGAAAGGTGGTGGCCCCCCTGGCCTTCATCTTTTGCAGGTATTTTTTATATTTTCCAAAAAGTTGCTCCGTGAAGTTTCAGGTCATTCCGAGAACGTTTGTTTCTGCACATAAATAACACCATGGTAATTCTGCTGAAAATTGCGTCAGTCCGGGTTAGTTCCGTTCAAATCATGCAAGTTAGAGTCCAAAACAACTGCAAAAGTGTTTGGAAAAGTAGATACGACGGAGACGTATCAACTCCCCCAAGCTTAAACCTTTGCTTGCCCTCAAGCAATTCAGTTGACAAAATGAAAGTGATAAAGAAAAACTTTTACAAACTTTGTTTGCTCTTGTTGTTGTAAATATGTAAAGCCAGCATTCAAGTTTTCAGCAAAGATTATAACTAACCACATTCACAATAACGCTTAGGTCTCAAGTTTACTCATACCAATTGCATAATCAACTAGCGAGCAATAATAATAGATCTTGGATGACAACACTTTCTCAAAACAATCATAATATGATATAACAAGGTGGTATCTCGCTAGCCCTTTCTGAGACCGCAAAACATAAATGCAGAGCACCTTTAAAGACCAAGGACTGACTAGACATTGTAATTCATGGTAAAAAAGATCCAGTCAAGTCATACTCAATGTAAATTAACAGTAATGAATGCAAATGACAGCGGTGCTCTCCAACTGGTGCTTTTTAATAAGAGGATGATGACTCAACATAAAAGTAAATAGATAAGCCCTTCGCAGAGGGAAGCAGGGATTTGTAGAGGTGCCAGAGCTCGGTTTTGAAACAGAGGTGAATAATATTTTGAGCTGTATACTTTCATTGTCAACATAACAACCAAGAGATGGAGATATCTTCCATGCTACACACATTATAGGCGGTTCCCAAATAGAATGGTAAAGTTTATACTCCCCCTTCCACCAACAAGCATCAATCCATGGCTTGCTCGAAACAACGAGTGCCTCCAACTAACAAGAGTCCCAGGGGGAGTTTTGTTTGCAATTATTTTGATTTAGTTTACGTAAAGCATGGGACTGGGCATCCCGGTGACCAGCCATTTATCTCATGAGTGAGGAGTGGAGTCCACTCCTCTTGAGAATAACCCGCCTAACATGGAAGATACAGACAACACTAGTTGATACATGAGCTATTCGAGCATACAAAACATGATATTTATTTGAAGGTTTAGAGTTTGGCACATACAAATTTACTTGGAACGGCAGGTAGATACCGTATATAGGTAGGTATAGTGGACTCATGTGGAATAACTTTGGGGTTTAAGGGATTGGATGCACAAGCAGTATTCCCACTTAGTACAGGTGAAGGCTAACAAAAGACTGGGAAGCGACCAGCTAGAGAGCGACAACAGTCATGAACATGCATTAAAATTAATCAACACCGAATGCAAGCATGAGTAGGATATAATCCACCATGAACATAAATATCGTGAAGGCTATGTTGATTTTGTTTCAACTACATGCGTGAACATGCGCCAAGTCAAGTCACCTAAATCATTCAGAGAAGGATACCACCCTATCATACCACATCATAACCATCTCAATAGCATGTTGGCACGCAAGGTAAACCATTATAACTTATAGCTAATCAAGCATGTCACAAGAAACTATGATCTCTAGTTGTCATTGCAAACATGTTTATTCATAATAGGCTGAATCAGGAATGATGAACTAATCATATTTACAAAAACAAAAGAGGTCGAGTTCATACCAGCTTTTTTATCTCAGTCAGTCCATCATATATCGTCATAATTGCCTTTCACTTGCACGACCAAATAGTGTGAATAATAATAATAGTGCACGTGCATTGGACTAAGCTGGAATCTGCAAGCATTCAATAAATAGGAGAAGACAAGGCAATATGGGCTCTTTTGTCAGATCAACAATAATGTATATAAGAGCCACTTCAACAATTTAATTATTGTCTTCTCCTATCGACCCCCAAACAAAAGAAATGAAATAAAACTATTTACACGGGAAAGCTCCCAACAAGCAAAAAGAAGAACATGAAATATTTTTGGTTTTTCTTTTTAATTACTACTACAAGCATGGAAATTAAAACTAGCTAAAAGCTACAACTAATTTTTTTGGTTTTTCTTAAGGTTTATTAAACACACAAGAAGAAAGCATAAAAAGGAAAATAAACTAGCATGGATGATACAATGAAAAAGTATGAGCACCGACATCTAGCAATGAGTGTGTGAACATAAATGTATTGTCGGTGGGAAATACGTACTCCCCCAAGCTTAGGCTTTTGGCCTAAGTTGGTCTATGGCCACGGCTGGCCTAGCGGGTATCCATAATAATAGTTGGGGTCGTACTGAGAAGAAGAAGAAGAAGAAGAAGAGGACTCCGATTGCCACTGGCTGACAATCATCTCCGGATCCCACTGGTAATTGGACTATCGTGAAGGATCAACTTGTGGTTCTGGCTCTGGCTCCATGGCTGGTGCAGGGTTCCAGTAGGCGTGAATAGTCTTTAACGGAACAAGGTACTGGCCTACAGATAAATCATACAAAGAAGGAGCAGGCAGGGTAATAGTCCCAGGATGATGTTTATCAAAGAACAATTTGTATTTAAGCTCTCCTTCCCTATTCTTAACAATAAAATCACGTGCCACCATACTTTTATAATCTAAATAAACATGAGGCAGCACATTTTCTTCCTTTTCATAATGCCTAATAGGTATGTTAAAATATGCAGCTAGGCGTGAAGCATAGATGCCTCCAAAGATGGGGCCCTTGGTACGGTTCAGACTTAACCATTTAGAAATAATGCCGCCCATACTAATAGAGTTATCACTGTATAAACCGTGGAGCAAAATAATAATATCAGGGATACTCAGGTTTCCACAGTTTCCGCGACCAATTAAACTATGACTAGCGAATAATGCAAAATAGCGTAAAACAGGAAAATGTATGCTAGTGATTCGTGCATCGGAAACCTTCCTTGTTTCCCCTACAGTGATAGTATCAATAAACCCATCCACATCCTGGCGATGTGGTTCTTCTGTCTTGCCCTCGAAAGGGACTAAACAAACCCGTCAGAAATCATAAAGTGACATCTCCTTATGCTCATCATATAAATGAAATTCCACCATAGGTGGTGAGCTCCTAGAATGGAAATGAAAGTTTTGCACGAAGATATTTTTGAGTAAGAGATACTGATCGCATTGGTCATGGAGGAAAGCGGTGAGGCCTGCATTCTTAGCCAATTCATAAAAATCTTCATAACTCCCGGCTGCTCTCAAGAAATCATCGGAAGGCCATTCACACGCCCGAACCTCCATGGTGCGAGGCAGATTATACTCAGGCTTTGGTGCCTTTTCCTTCGAGCTTCGGCTCGATGAGCCCCTCAAAAGTCTCTTCATCATTTTCTGAAAAATTCTGAAATTTTTAGTAACTTCAAAATAAAAGTAAACCAAACTCAATAATATTGATATCAACTACTCCTACAAGTTCCTAAGGCCTATATCATGCATCAAAACTACTTTTGACCATATAAATTTGACATGCAAGCTCAAGAACAGGGTCACCTAAGCAGAAAAAATTTGCAATGAATAAAGCACTAGAACAAAAACTAATTGGACCAATGGAGGAGTCACATACCAAGGAACAATCTCCCCAAGCAGTTTTGTGAGAGGTGCTTTGAGCAAGGAGATCGAAAATGGCAGCAAGATGAGCTAGAACTCGTACTTGAGCTGGATATTCGTGTTTGTGGGAGGAAGAAGAAGCGTGTGGGTGCAGGAATAAGTGGAGGAGGGCCACCATGGGCCCACGAGGCAGGGGGCGCGCCCAGGGGGGTAGGGCACGCCCTCCACCCTCGTGGGCAGGTGGTTGACCCCCCTGTTGTGTTCTCAGTGCCAAATATTCTCAAATATTCTAGAAAAAATCATATTAAATTTCAGGGCATTTGGAGAACTTTTATTTTCGGGGTATTTTTATATTGCACGGATAATCAGACAGCAGACAGAAAAATATTTATTTTTATTTTATTTAATATAAATAACAGAAAGTAAAAGTGGGGTACAAAAGGTTGTGCCTGCTAGTTTCATCCATCTCATGATCATCAAAAGGAATCCACTAACAAGGTTGATCAAGTCTTGTTAACGAACTCATTCCAAATAACATGGAACCGGAGAAATTTCGAATAACACTATGTTACCTCAATGGGGATATGCACATCCCCAATAAATATTTCTTCTTGATAGTAGGAAGAGGAAATTCAAAACCTCCAAATATAATCGATGGAACTTTTCCAATAGAGTTGATACTGTGTACTTGAGGTTGTTTCCTCGGAAAGTGTACCGTATGCACATTACCATTAACATGAAAAGTGGCATTGCCTTTAGTGCAATCAATAACAGCCCCTTCAGTATTCAAAAAGGGTCTTCCAAGAATAATAGACATACTATCATCCTCGGGAATATCAAGAATAACAAAGTCCATTAAAATAGTAACGTTTGCAACTACAACGGGCACATCCTCACAAATACCGACAGGTATAGGAGTTGATTTATTAGCCATTTGCAAAGATATTTCAGTAGGTGTCAACTTATTCAAATCAAGTCTACGATATAAAGAAAGAGGCATAACACTAACACCGGCTCCAAGATCACATAAAGCAGTTTTAACATAGTTTCTTTTAATGGAGCATGGTATAGTGGGTACACCAGGATCTCCAAGTTTCTTTGGTATTCCACCCTTAAAAGTATAATTAGCAAGCATGGTGGAAATTTCAGCTTCCGGTATCTTTCTCTTATTTGTAACAATATCTTTCATATACTTAGCATAAGGATTCATTTTGAGCATATCAGTTAATCGCATACGCAAAAAGATAGGTCTAATCATTTCAGCAAAGCGCTCAGAATCCTCATCATCCTTTTTCTTGGATGGTTTGGGAGGAAAAGGCATGGGTTTCTGAACCCATGGTTCTCTTTCTTTACCATGTTTCCTAGCAACAAAGTCTTTCTTATCATAACGTTGATTCTTTGATTGTGGGTTATCAAGATCAACAGGAGGTTCAATTTCTATATCATTATCATTACTAGGTTGAGCATCATCATGAACATTATCATTAACATTATTACTAGTTTCAGGTTCATTACTAGATTGAGTTTCAGCATCAGAAATAGAAATATCATTTGGATTCTCAGGTGGTTCAGTAATAGGTTCACTAGAAGCATGCAAAGTCCTATCATTTTTCTTTTTCTTCCTTTTAGAAGGACTAGGTGCATCTATATTATTTCTTTGAGAATCTTGCTCAATTCTCTTAGGATGGCCTTCAGGATACAAAGGTTCCTGAGTCATTTTACCACCTCTAGTCATAACTCTAACAACATTATCATTATCCTTACTATACAATTCATTGAGCAAATCATTTTGAGCTTTAAGTACTTGTTCTATTTGAGTGGTAACCATAGAAGCATGTTTACTAAAAAGTTTAAGTTCATCTTTAACATTAGCCATATAATCACCCAAGTGTTCAAGCATATTTGAACTGTATTTCAATTGTCTACCAAAATAAGCATTAAAATCTTCTTGCTTAGCCATAAATTTATCAAACTCATCTAAGCATGGGCTAGCAAACTTAGTAAATGTGATTTTAGCTTTATCATATCTATAGAGAGAATTTACCTTTACTGCCCGTGTCAGGTTATCAAGACCATGAGTTTCTTTAATAGGTAAAGGATTAAGATCATATATTTCTTCAACAGGCGGTAAAATAAGACCGTGTATTTCTTTAATAGGAGGTAAATTCTTAACATCTTCAGCTTTAATACCTTTTTCTTTTATAGATTTCTTTGCCTCTTGCATATCTTCAGGACTGAGAAATAGAATACCCCTCTTCTTCGGAGTTGGTTTGGGAATAGGCTCAGGAATTGGCTCCGGAGGTGTCCAATTATTTTTATTCGTCAACATATTATTCAATAGAATTTCAGCTTCATCCGGTGTTCTTTCCCTGAAAACAGAACCAACACAACTATCCAGGTAATCTCTGAAAGCATCGGTTAGTCCATTATAAAAGATATCAAGTATTTCATTTTTCTTAAGAGGATGATCAGGCAAAGCATTAAGTAATTGGAGAAGCCTCCCCAAGCTTGTGGGAGACTCTATTCTTTAATTTGCACAAAATTATATATATCCCTTAAACCAGCTTGTTTCTTATGAGCAGGGAAATATTTAGCAGAGAAGTAATAAATCATATCCCGGGGACTACGCACATAACCAGGATCAAGAGAATTAAACCATATCTTAGCATCACCCTTTAATGAGAACAGAAATATTTTAAGGATATAAAAGTAACAAGTTCTCTCATCAGTAGTGAACAAGGTGGCTATATCATTTAATTTAGTAAGATGTGCCACAACAGTTTCAGATTCATAGCCATGAAAAGTGTAGCGACCAGACCTCAAACGGTCTAATCTCTGTGCTCATGTGTCATCCCTGGATCAGTAATGCTGACACCACACAGTACTTGAAGGATTTATAACAGAGTAGCAATCACACACTTATTACATCGAGGGTCTCAAACAAGAACTTATTACAATAAATATGGCTTAAGGCCATCTAATAATGATAACAGCGGAAGGCTTGGAAGATAAGTGAGTCCATCAACTCCAACGACATCACCGAGTATAGAACCACGACCTAAAACTCCTTAATCGTCGTCTGAAAAGTCTGCAACATTAACGTTGCAGCCTGAAACGGGTCAACACATGGAATATGCTGACAAAGTAACACATAGAGAGTAATGGAATGAAATAGGCTATTCTATATGCATATTTGACTGGTGGAAAACTCTATGGTTATAGTTTTGCGTAAAGCCAATTTTTCCCTACTGAAAAGGAATAAATTTTATTTAACTATCATGGTAGTTGTTAAACATTGAGAATGGTTGACAACATTCTCAATCCCAATTAAGCATCATCATTAAACAAAACCCAACAAAATTAATTTTTGAGTAACATGTTGAGATTCACATGATAATCCAGATACTAGATACTCAAGATGTCCATAACCGGGGACACGGCTAACCATGATTAGTTTATACACTCTGCAGAGGTTTGCGCACTTTTCCCCACAAGACTCGATCTCCTCCGTTGGGATTCTCGCACTACATGGTGTTTGAGAAACGGATGACCGAGACATAGTCTTTCAGAAGTGCTAGCACCTTACGAACGGGTAGACCGTACCAACCTACATCCCCTACATCTGCTAGTCTACCACTGTAAGAGTTCGCATGATTTAATCAACTATGCTAGAGCCCATAGTAGCTTGTGGCTGCACAGGGAAGTTTCTAGCATGAACAATCTCATGATCCCTTTGAGCCTGGGTGGCGGTCCATAAAGAAAAACAGGCAATCGCTGGAATACCCAGGTGCCTCAATCCACCCAGATGTGTATTTAAGTTGCCACCTTAAGTAAACCATTAATTAATATCTCACATCTGTCATGGATACACTCACCTAATCCACGTCTACTAGCATAGCATGGCATAATAAGCAAACATAGAAGTAACTCCCAAAGGTTTGATAAAAATAGGTAATATGTACTACCTCAACTACTTCCCAAACCCACAATTTAATTAGATCCTAATCATGCAATGTGTGAGGGTTGATCTAATGCAATAAAACTGGGTAGAGGGAAAAACATGATCAAAGTGTTGCTTGCCTTGCTGATGATCTGGGAAACCTAGCGATTCGAAGTAGCAAGCGGCGCACTCTGGGTACTCTATCGCAAACAAAAAAGCATACAATAAGTACTCAACTAATGCACATGTAAAACTCAAATAAGAGATCTAACCAGAAAGTTCAACTTAAGAACTCCGGTTGGCAAAAAGAATCAAAACAAACGAAGCAACAAAAGACAAATGGCAAAAGAAAAAAGGTTGTGTTTACTATTCTGGATCTAGGGAAATTTTTACAGTGGCAAAAACTTGTTTGAGTTGGTTAAACGGAAAGAGGGTTTCGATACGAAACTCCAGGCGCTTGAATCGCCTGATTTCGATAAACGAGCGAAAAGTTAGACTAAAACAAAAATCGGATCAGAAACCGCGATCAGAAAAATCGCGGATTTAATCCGAGAAAAAGAAAAACGACGAACGTTCGTTAAAAAGAACGAACGGACGAATGCTCGCTAATTAAATAAACTGGAAAACCGATATATTTTAAAAAAAACCGAAACAAAAAAAAACGAACAAAACCGTCGGAAAACCGAACGGTTTTTCGAGAAAAACCGGCGGCGGCGAGGTCTACCTCCGGCGACGGATCCGGCGGGCAGCGACGGGGCTAGGCGGCTAGGGTTTGGGGGGGGGTCCGGCTGGGCCTCCCCGACTTATAAAGCCGGTCGGGCCTAGTGTCCAGGTCGGACACATCCCGGTAGGTCGGTTGCGTTTTTTTTAAATAGTTACGCTCAGAAAAAAAAACAAAAGGAGCACTAAACGGACTCCAAAAATCCCAAAATAAATTTTCCCCGGCTTCGAAAATCAAGCCGCACAGGATGAACATTTATTTGGGGCCCAAATGTAATTTTGAGAAATGCGCATTTTTCCTAAATTCAAATAAATAGCAAATAAAACCAAATAAAATCTTATTTGATTTTTTATTAAATCCCCAGTATTTATTTATTTTGGGAAAGTCATTTTATTCCCTCTCTCATATTTTTGTAATAGAAATAATTGAAGATAAAATAAATAAAATCAAACGATCCTATTTTCAAAATTTGAGACAACTCAAATATGAAAATAACGAAATCCCCAACTCTCTCCGAGGGTCCTTGAGTTGTGTGAAATTTCTAGGATCAACCAAAATGCAATAAATATGATATGCAATGATGATCTAGTGTATAACATTCCAAATTGAAAATTTGGGATGTTACAAACCTACCCCCCTTAAGATGAATCTCGCCCTCGAGATTCGGGTTGGTCCTTCAGTATATCTTCTTATCACTCCCAGGTGGCTTCATCCTCCGTGTGGTGGCTCCACTGAACCTTGCAAAACTTGATAACCTTACTATGGGTGACTTGACTGGCATACTCTAGAATCTTAACTGGTTTCTCCTCATAGGTCAAATCACTATCCAACTGAATCGCTTCCAGTGGTACCGTATCTCTCAGCGGTATGTCCGCCATATCTGCGTGGCACTTCTTCAACTGGGAAACGTGGTACACGTCGTGAACTCCCAACAATCCTTCGGGCAATTCCAACTTATAGGCTACCTCTCCCATACGCTCCAAAACTTTGTATGGGCCTACAAAACTGGGCGCTAACTTTCCTTTAACTCCAAAGCACTTAACTCCTCGAAGTGGTGATACTCGAAGATAAACTCGGTCTCCGACTTCGTAAACTGTCTCCTTGCGTTTAGAATCTGCATAACTCTTCTGCCTGGACTGGGCTACCTTGAGCCTATCGCGAATTAATTTCACTTTCTGTTCAGACTCCTTTATCAGATCCGGTCCAAACAACTGGCGGTCTCCAACTTCATCCCAAGACAATGGGGTCCACTAGTAGAAAACAGGGCTTTGGTCCAGGCCGGGTCAGCCCATTAGTCCCGGTTCAGTCCAGAACCGGGACCAATGTGGGCATTGGTCCCGGTTCGTGAGCCCAGGGGGCTGGCCGGGCCACGTGGGCCATTGGTCCCGGTTCATCTGGACCTTTTGGTCCCGATTGGTGGGATGAACCGGGACCAATGGGCCTCGCTCCTGGCCCACCACCATTGGTCCCGGTTGGTGGCTTGAACCGAGACCAAAGGCTCCCCTTTAGTCCCGGCTCATGTCACCAACCGGGACCAATGAGGTGCCTATATATACCCCTCGCTCGCGAGCAGAGCACCCCAGTGCTCTGTTTTTCTCTGGCCGAGGGGGAGAGGGCTTGGTGGTGCTCTAGCTCACCTCCTATGCACACAAGGTGTTCGATGGAATGCCCGAGCCACACTACTTAAGCTTTCTCCTCTCCAAGCTCGACCTCCAAGCTCCATTTTCCATAATATTTGTCTAGGTTTAGCGGTCCGTCACGCCCCGTCCCCGTCTTCACCGCCGTCGATCACCCGCGCCGAGCTCATCGCCGGCACCACCGTGGTGAGCCTCTTGTTTTATCTTCTTTCTGAAAGGAAAAATATTCTTACTTGTATGTTTACATAGATACTTGTATTATTTTCTTACTTTTATTATTGCATCTTATATAGTGCGATGGTTTTGGTATCCGCCCCCGTCGGCCCTCGTCCTGTCTATGATTCGGATGTGGTATATATATTATCTTTATAACTATTGGTTCATTTATTGTTTATGAAAATTATGCCGACCAACGTGACATAGATTTTATTTATGTAGGATGTATGTGAATCGGAAATGCCAACCGACCCTATTGTCGAGAGGTTAAATTTAGTTGAAGAAGAAAACAATTTGTTGAAGGAAAAAATAAAAAAAATTGAGGAGGAGAAGATGATATTGGAGTTGCATGTTGCGGATGTCGTCGATGATCACAAGATCAAGATGGATGCAATGCGCTTGAAGATTAGAAAGATTAGAAAATATGCCATTCATACCGAGGCTTGGTATCATTATGCCGTTGGATCAATTGTTACCTTGGTTGCGATTATGATCGCATTTGTTTTCGCATTGAAATGTTTTACATAGTTTCAATGTATGGTTTAATTAATTAGATGCTCTGGAGAGCTATATGTTGTTAGATGAGAACTATGTATGCACTTTGGTTTTAATGTGATGATGAACTTCTATTAATTTGGACACTTAATTATATATAATGCACGCAGATGAACCGGCAATGGATGTACGGTGACAGACACACCCGCGAGTACATTAAGGGCGTGCATGAGTTTCTCGATGCGGCTGAGGCAAACAAGCAGAATGGTTTTATGTGTTGTCCATGCACTGAATGTGGGAATACGAGGTCTTACTCTAACCGGAAAATCCTTCACTCCCACCTGCTTTACAAGGGTTTCATGCCACACTATAATGTTTGGACGAGGCACGGAGAAATAGGGGTTATGATGGAAGACGGCGAAGAAGAAGAGTACGATGACAACTATGTGCCCCCTGAATACGGTGATGCTGCAACGGGGGGAGCTGGTGAAGATCAAGAGGAACCAGACGATGTGCCCAATGATGCTGCAACGGGTGAAGCTGCTGAAGATCAAGAGGAACCAGACGATGTGCCCGATGATGATGATCTCCGCCGGGTCATTGTCGATGCAAGGACGCAATGCGAAAGTCAAAAGGAGAAGCTGAAGTTCGATCGCATGTTAGAGGATCACAAAAAAGGGTTATACCCCAATTGCGAAGATGGCAACACAAAGCTCGGTACCGTACTGGAATTGCTGCAGTGGAAGGCAGAGAATGCTGTGGCTGACAAAGGATTTGAGAAGCTACTGAAAATATTGAAGAAGAAGCTTCCAAAGGATAACGAATTGCCCGACAGTACATACGCAGCAAAGAAGGTCGTATGCCCTCTAGGATTGGAGGTGGAGAAGATACATGCATGCCCTAATGACTGCATCCTCTACCGCGGTGCATACAAGGATCTGAACGCATGCCCGGTATGCGGTGCATTGCGGTATAAGATCAGACGAGATGACCCTGGTGATGTTGACGGCGAGCCCCCCAGGAAGAGGGTTCCTGCGAAGGTGATGTGGTATGCTCCTATAATACCACGGTTGAAACGTCTGTTCAGAAACGAAGAGCATGCCAAGTTGATGCGATGGCACAGTGAGAACCGAAAGAAAGATGGGAAGTTGAGAGCACCCGCTGACGGGTCGCAGTGGAGAAAAATCGAGAGAAAGTACTGGGATGAGTTTGCAAAGGACCCAAGGAATGTATGGTTTGCTTTAAGCGCGGATGGCATTAATCCTTTCGGGGAGCAGAGCAGCAATCACAGCACCTGGCCCGTGACTCTATGTATGTATAACCTTCCTCCTTGGATGTGCATGAAGCGGAAGTTCATTATGATGCCAGTTCTCATCCAAGGCCCTAAGCAACCCGGCAACGAAATTGATGTGTACCTAAGGCCATTAGTTGAAGAACTTTTACAGCTGTGGAATGGAAACGGTGTACGTACGTGGGATGAGCACAGACAGGAGGAATTTAACCTTAAGGCGTTGTTGTTCGTGACCATCAACGATTGGCCCGCTCTCAGTAACCTTTCAGGACAGACAAACAAAGGATACCACGCATGCACGCACTGTTTAGATGACACTGAAAGTATATACCTGGACAAATGCAGGAAGAATGTGTACCTGGGCCATCGTCGATTTCTTCCGACCAACCATCAATGTCGAAAGAAAGGCAAGCATTTCAAAGGCGAGGCAGATCACCGGAAGAAGCCCGCCATGCGCACCGGTGATCACGTGCTTGCTATGGTCAATGATTTACACTACGTAATCTTTGGAAAGGGTCCCGGTGGACTAGCTGTTCCGAATGACGCTGAGGGACACGCACCCATGTGGAAGAAGAAATCTATATTTTGGGACCTACCCTACTGGAAAGACCTAGAGGTCCGCTCCTCAATCGACGTGATGCACGTGACGAAGAACCTTTGCGTGAACCTGCTAGGCTTCTTGGGCGTGTATGGGAAGACAAAAGATACACCTGAGGCACGGGAGGACCTGCAACGTTTGCACGAAAAAGACGGCATGCCTCCGAAGCAGTATAAAGGTCCTGCCAGCTACGCTCTTACGAAAGAAGAGAAAGAAATCTTCTTTGAATGCCTGCTCAGTATGAAGGTCACGACTGGCTTCTCGTCGAATATAAAGGGAATAATAAATATGCCAGAGAAAAAGTTTCAGAACCTAAAGTCTCATGACTGCCACGTGATTATGACGCAACTGCTTCCGGTTGCATTGAGGGGGCTTCTACCGGAAAACGTCCGATTAGCCATTGTGAAGCTATGTGCATTCCTCAATGCAATCTCTCAGAAGGTGATCGATCCAGAAATCGTACCAAGGCTAAGGAGTGATGTGGCGCAATGTCTTGTCAGTTTCGAGCTGGTGTTCCCACCATCCTTCTTCAATATCATGACGCACGTCCTAGTTCATCTAGTCGACGAGATTGTCATCCTGGGGCCCGTATTTCTACACAATATGTTCCCCTTTGAGAGGTTCATGGGAGTCCTAAAGAAATATGTCCGTAACCGCGCTAGGCCAGAAGGAAGCATCTCCATGGGCCATCAAACAGAGGATGTTATCGGGTTTTGTGTTGACTTCATTCCTGGCCTTAAGAAGATAGGTCTCCCTAAATCGCGGTATGAGGGGAGACTGACTGGAAAAGGCACTCTTGGAAGAGACTCAATAATATGCAGGGACGGATATTCTTGGTCTCAAGCAAACTACACAGTTCTACAGAACTCTACCTTGGTGACCCCGTATGTCGATGAACACAAGAACAGTCTGCGCTCCAAACACCCGGAGCAGTGCGACGACTGGATTACATGTGAACACATCAGGACTTTCAGCAGTTGGTTGGAAACACGTCTCAGAGGTGACAACACTGTTTGTGATGAGTTGTACTTGTTGTCCAGGGGACCATCTTTGACTGTATTGACTTACAAAGGATACGAGATAAATGGGAATACATTTTACACGATCGCCCAAGATCAAAAGAGCACCAACCAAAACAGCGGTGTCCGCTTTGATGCAGCAACCGAGAGCGGAAAGGACACATATTATGGTTACATAGTGGACATATGGGAACTTGACTACGGACCTGATTTTAAGGTCCCTTTGTTTAAGTGCAAATGGGTCAATCTGTTAGGCGGCGGGGTACAGGTAGACCCACAGTACGGAATGACAACAGTGGATCTGAAAAATCTTGGGTACACTGACGAACCGTTCGTCCTAGCCAATGATGTGGCACAGGTTATCTATGTGAAGGACATGTCTACCAAACCGAGAAAAAGAAAAGATAAGGAAGCGAATACATCATACGATGAGCCAAAGCGCCACATAGTTCTTTCAGGAAAAAGGGACATCCTGGGAGTGGACGGCAAGACAGACATGTCTGAAGATTATGAAAAGTTTCATGAAATTCCTCCCTTCAATGTCAAGGCTGACCCAAGCATCCTGATAAACAATGAAGATTATCCATGGTTACGGCGCAATAAGCAAATGACACAAGCGAAGAAAAAGTGAAGACTTTCTCCCGCAACTATTATGATGATACCATGCCAACTTTGTAACACACGAACATGCTACCATTGTCCGTTTTGTACATGCACATGCTATGTGGGTGAAATTATGATACCATGCCAACTTTCAACTTTTTCAGAGTTCATTTGAAATGCTTTCATGTCTTATGGTTCGGCCCTCGTAATACCATGACCATTAGTCCCTGGCCCATGCCAACTTTCAACTTTCAACTTTCTAAAACTAATGGCACTAACAGAAAGTTTATAATTTTGCTCCTCGCCCCTGGCCCATGACCATTAGTCCCGGTTTGTGCCACAAACCGGGACTAAAGGGTTGGTCCTCGTTGCGAGCAGAGTTTAGTCCCACCTCGCCAACCGAAGGGGGCTCACACCGGTTTATAAGCCCTTCCCTCTCTGCCTTGTTGAGCTCCTCTCAAAGTGAAAATAGATGCCCTAATAGAGAAAAGTTTAACCTAAATTCATAGTGAATTTCTCTGAAATTCATAGAAATTTACTAGGAATTTAGGTTGAATTTTCTCTATAAGCGCATCTATTCTCATTTTTTAGTAAGTTAATCACAAACTTGTGATTCAAACAATTTTCAAAGAATTCAAATTTTAACTATTCAAATTTGAAAACTAATAGCACTAACAGAAAGTTTATAATTTTTCTAAAACTAATGGCACTAACACAAAGTTTATAATTTTGCTAACCTAAAAGCAAACAGAGTTAAAAATTAAAGCAAAAAACAAAAGAAAATAAATAATGCAAAAAACAAATCAAAAAAACAGGAAAAAACTATTTTTATAGTAAAGTTAATCACAAAATAAAATAAATAAAGCAACAAAGAAAACAAAAAAACTAAAAAAGTGTTTTCAAATTTGAAAACTAATGGCACTAACAGAAAGTTTATAATTTTTCTAAAACTAAAGCAAAAAGAATAAAAAAATAAAGCAAAAAACAAAAGAAAATAAATAATGTAGAAAACAAAACAAAAAACTAGAAAAAATAGCAACAATAAGTATTTTGTTGTAAGTAGAAACAAAATAAAATAAATAAAGCAACAAAGAAAACAAAAAACAAAAAAAGTGTTTTCAAATTTGAAAACTAATGGCATTAACAAAAAGTTTATAATTTTTCTAAAACTAAAAGCATAAAGAATTAAAAAATAAAGCAAAAAACAAAAGAAAATAAATAAAGCAACAAAAAAACAAAAAATGCCACCTACTGGGCCCCCACGGCCTGAATACGACTAGAAACCCATCCAAGGGCCAGGATTCAGGTCCGCAGGAGGCCCAGTAGGCCCACAGGCATAACAGTGACAATTAGGCCCATAAGCCTGCAATGGAGAGGAGCTCAAGAGGGGTGCGGCAGTGGGGCTTATAAACCACTGCGCACCCCTCTCAACTAGCAAGGTGGGACTAAACTTTCGACGCAGCAGCCGCACAAGGCCTTTGGTCCCGGTTGGTGGCACCAACCGGGACTAAAGGGGGCCATTGGTCACGGTTCGTGGCACAAACCGTGACCAATGTCCCCCTTTAGTCCCGGTTGGTGCCACCAACCGAGACCAAAGGCCGCCGCTTCCCGCCCTTTGGGCTGCTGAAAAGAGGCCTTTGGTCTCGGTTGGTGGCACCAACCGGGACTAAAGGGGGGCATTGGTCACAGTTTGTGCCACGAACCGTGACCAATGCTCCGTCTATATAAGCCACACTTGTGAAAATTTTGGTTCAGTTTCTTCGATCCCGCCCCGACGACGCCGCCAGGCTGCCCGTGCTCGCCGTCGCCGCTCCGAGGTCGCCGTCGCTGTCACCGCCCACTCCTCGTCGTCGCCGCCGCCCGCTCCTCGAGCCCTTGCCGCCCCCGAGCCCTTGCCGCCCTCGAGCCCGCGCCGCCACAGAGCTCGCCGTCGTCCCCGAGCCCTCCTCCCCGAGCTCACGCCGCCCCTCGAGCTCGCCGTCATCCCCAGGCCCGTGCCGCCCCTGATCTCACCGTCGTCCCCGAGCCCTCCTCCCAGAGCCCGTGCCGCCCTCGCCGCCCTCCTCCCCGAGCCATCCGCCACCCTCGCCGACGCCCTCGCCGCCGCCCTCGCCGACGCCCTCGCCGCCCTCGCCAGTCAACCTCGCTGCTGTGAGCCGCCGCCACCTGTTTATCATTTTTTTAATTTTTTGTACGTATATATAATGTATATATGTATGTGGCTATATGTGTTGGAAATATGCCCTAGAGGCAATAATAAATTGATTATTATTATATTTCCTTGTTCATGATAATCGTTTATTATCCATGCTAGAATTGTATTGATAGGAAACTCAGATACATGTGTGGATACATAGACAACACCATGTCCCTAGTAAGCCTCTAGTTGACTAGCTCGTTGATCAATAGATGGTTACGGTTTCCTGGCCATGGACATTGGATGTTGTTGATAACGGGATCACATCGACCCAATCCTAAGCCTAGCACAAGATCATGTAGTTCGTATGCTAAAGCTTTTCTAAAGTCAAGTATCGTTTCCTTAGACCATGAGATTGTGAAACTCCCGGATACCGTAGGAGTGCTTTGGGTGTGCCAAACGTCACAACGTAACTGGGTGGCTATAAAGGTACACTACAGGTATCTCTGAAAGTGTCTGTTGGGTTGGCACGAATCGAGACTGGGATTTGTCACTCCGTGTAAACGGAGAGGTATCTCTGGGCCCACTCGGTAGGACATCATCATAATGTGCACAATGTGATCAAGGAGTTGATCATGGGATGATGTGTTACGGAACGAGTAAAGAGACTTCCCGGTAACGAGATTGAACAAGGTATCGGATACCGACGATCGAATCTCGGGCAAGTACAATACCGCTAGACAAAGGGAATTGCATACGGGATTGATCGAATCCTCGACATCGTGGTTCATTCGATGAGATCATCATGGAACATGTGGGAACCAACATGGGTATCCAGATCCAGCTGTTGGTTATTGACCGGAGAACGTCTCGGTCATGTTTGCATGGTTCCCGAACCCGTAGGGTCTACACACTTAAGGTTCGATGATGCTAGGGTTATAAAGGAAGTTTGTATGTGGTTACCGAATGTTGTTCGGAGTCCCGGATAAGATCCCGAACGTCACGAGGAGTTCCGGAATGGTCCGGAGGTAAAGATTTATATATGGGAAGTCCTGTTTTGGTCACCGGAAAAGTTTCGGGTTTTATCGGTAACGTACCGGGACCACCGGGAGGGTCCCGGGGGTCCACCAAGTGGGGTCACAAGCCCCAGAGGGCTGCATGAGCCAAGTGTGGGAGGGGACCAGCCCCAGGTGGGCTGGTGCGCCCCCCCACCAAGGCCCAAGGCGCAAAGGAAGAGGGAAAGGGGGCAAACCCTAGGGCAGATGGGCCCTAAGGCCCACCCTGGTGCGCCCCCCCCCCCTCTCCCCTCCCCTTGGCCGCCTTTAGATGGGATCTAGGGGGCTGCCGCCACCCCTAGGGAGGGAACCCTAGGTGGGGGTGCAGCCCCTCCCCTCCCCCTATATATAGTTGAGGTTTGGGCTGCCCAATACACACGAGTTCCTCTCCCTGTTGGTGCAGCCCTACCTCTCTTTCTCCTCATATCTCGTAGTGCTTGGCGAAGCCCTGCTGGATCACCACGCTCCTCCACCACCACCACGCCGTTGTGCTGCTGCTGGATGGAGTCTTCCTCAACCTCTCCTTCTCCCCTTGCTAGATCAAGGCTTAGGAGATGTCGTCGGGCTGTACGTGTGTTGAATGCGGAGGTGCCGTCCGTTCGGCACTAGGATCTCCGGTGATTTGGATCACGACGAGTACGACTCCATCAACCCCGTTCACTTGAACGCTTCCGCTTAGCGATCTACAAGGGTATGTAGATGCACTCTCCTTCCCCTCGTTGTTGGTTTCTCCATAGATAGATCTTGGTGATACGTAGGAAAATTTTGAATTTCTGCTACGTTCCCCAACAATATGTATGTATAGATGTTCATATATGTGTATTATTTTTTTGTTCAGAGCATTTTTTGTTCATATATGTATTTTTTTGTTTATGGGTATTATTTTTTTTGTTCATAGCATTTTTTTGTTCATATTTTTTTCATAGCATTATTTCCATGTATATATGTATGTGGCTATGTATGTATAGATGGATATCATTTTTTTCCATGTATGCATGTCATTGTCGATATATATACCCCCTCCCCGTTAACTTCGACAGGAGGGGGGTCGATATAACCCTCCCCGATAACTTCGACATGAGGGGGGTCGATATACCCCCTCCCTGATAACTTCGACATGAGGGGGGGGGTCGAGAACTAGTTTAGGGGGTCGAGGGTTGAGAACTAGTTTAGGGGGTCGAGGGTTGAGAACTAGTTTAGGGGGTCAAGGGAAGAAGGGGAAGAAGAGGGAGAAGAAGAGGGAGAAGAAGAGGAGAGGAAGAAGAGGAAGTCTTCTCCTCTATTCTTTCTTCTCTTCTTTTTTCTTCTTCTTCTTCCTATATGTATTAGTTTTTTTATTTAGGTTGTTAATTAGTATATATTAATTTTGTTCATATATGTATGGATGCATGTGATATGTATGTATGTACGTATGTATGTATGCATGTATTGGGTATGTCGTTGTCGATATACCCCCTACCCGATAACTTCGACATGAGGGGGTCGAGAGGGGGTCTAGGGTCGTCGAGGGTTCGAGGGGTCGAGAGAGGTTTCCTAGTGTCAAAGTATTGAAGAAATCCATGGCTTCATCATTAGCCGGAAGTAACCAGGGCATGACGAAGTCGTCCAAAGTTATTTTGGAATGGTGTCCCGGATAGGATAATTTGCCTTTTTGTATGAATTTTAGCAAAGGCCTTCCAAATAACGATATTTGGAAGGTTCTTGCTGAACTTTGTACCAAAAAGCGAATTATCTTATCTAGGACTCCGTTCCAAAATAACTTTGGAGAGCTTCGTACCATCATGCACCTGTTACTTTCGCCTAATGATGAAGACATGGTTTTGTTGAATTCTTTGACACTAGGCAACCTCCCGACCCCTCGGCGATCCTCTCGAACATGAGAGGAAGAAGAGGATAAAAAAGAAGAGGAAGAAGAAAAAAAAGAGGAGAAGAAAGAATAGAGGAGAAGTACTCCTCTATTCTTTCTTCTCCTCTTTTTTTTCTTCTTCTTCCTCTTTATTTTATCGGGAACGAGGGTCGTCGAGGGTTGCCGAGCGGTAGAGGAGAAACCCTAAATAGAAAGTATCATCGGTGTGAGATACATGTACCGTCGGTGTCGGACACTACATCCACGTCCCACAAGTGGCGCGGGCTTCGACGCCCACGTCACTTGTGGGACGTGGATGTAGTGTCCGACACCGACGGCCACATGTATCTCACACCCATGATACTTGCTATTTAGGGTTTCCTCTATCGCTCGGTGACCCTCGACGACCCTCGTTCCCGATAAAAAAAAGAGGAAGAAGAAGAAAAAAAGAGGAGAAGAAAGAATAGAGGAGTTCTTACTCCTCTATTCTTTCTTGTCCTCTTTTTTTTCTTCTTCCTCTTCTTTTTTTATCCTTGAAGCGTTGTCGAGGCCACCCCAAACCCTAGAGAAGCAGCATCGAGGCCACCCCAAACCCTAGAGAAACAGCATCGAGGCCACTAATTAATATTAGTTCTACGTTTTTGCCACTAATATATCCATCTGTCATGTTTGAATAATAATTGCCATGTTGTCAATATTTGTAGAAACTATGGACACCGCCCGAGACAAAGTACAAGAAGAGTTGTTGGGGGACATATCGCACGAGGAAGTGATGCCATCTGCTTGTTGTTTCTCAACGAGACCGATGGTCTGTAAGCAGCTGATTATGATGGCTCTGGTGACCTAATGCCGGTGCAAGAAGGAGACCGTGAGGACGGCTCCGGTGACCCAATGCCGGTGCAAGAAGGAGACCGTGATGACGTCTCCGGTGACCGAACCGAGTCCGGCTAGGTATATATATTAGTTAAGCTTCTGCTGACTAGCTAATTGATGCATTCATTGTTTTGGTATGTACACATATTAATTAAGTCTTTGTTCTTTTTTCTAGCCCTCCGGATCGAGCACAACTTCGGTAAAGAGACGAGGCCCGAAGAAAAAGTTGAGCTCGGATGAAAAGTTTGAGATCATAGCAATCGCGCCCGACGGCCAACCGATTGAACCCCTCCGGACAAAGAGCGCATTTGTTGCTCAGTGCGGGGTTTTGGTTAGGGACAAGATCCCGATCAGCATCCAGCAATGGTTTAAGCCGGCTACAGAAGACCCTGAGGTGTCTTATGTCAATGATATGCAGAAAAATGATCTTTGGACTGAGCTGAAGTCAAATTTCACCCTACCGCCAGAGTATAATCCAGAGAAGCCAGTTAAAGAGCAATTAATCAAGTATTTTGCTCTTAAGAGGATGGCAGAACTATTCAGGAGGTGGAAGAAAGAGCTGAATAAGTTTGTCGAAAATAATGAGACACCAGAATTCAAGGGCAGATATGAGAAGATCAGAGATCACTGGCCCACATTTGTGGCCCACAAGACATCGGAAAAGAGTAAGAAGATGTCGGTGACAAACAAGCAAAATGCTGCGAAGAAGAAGCATCACCATCGCACGGGGTCAGGTGGCTACCTCGTAGCCCGGCCTAAGTGGGCCAAGACTAAGAATGATCTGGTTGATAAAGGGATCGAACCAGAGACAATTAACTGGCCAGACCGTTGCCGGACTTGGTTCTTCGAGGCTGGCGGAACCTTGGACCCTGCAACAGGGAAGTGCATTTGGATGAATGATCAAATGGACATACCAGTCAGGAAGCTTCAGCACTATATCGAAGCAGCGCAGCAAGGGACGTTCTTTCCAGATAGAGAGAACGACGAGCTCACAATGGCCCTCGGGAATCCTGAGCACCTCGGAGGGACACGAGGCATGCCAGGATCCATTCCGTGGAAGGTTGGGTTTCCGGACGCAGGCGGTTACAAATCCCATGAGAGGAGGAAAAAAGTGCAGTAGACCCAAATGCAGGCGCTACAAGCAAGGGTACAAGCGACAGAGGAACGAGAAGCAAATCGCAGCAAACGTACTACCGAAGCTTCCCCCGAAGCTACCCCGCCATCTCAGCGAAGAAGCAGCGTGGCTTCCACCAAGCTGCTTCAGCCGGAGCATGCCTTGACGGCTCCTGCCAGCTATCCCGTGGATGCTATCACGGAGTCTCAAAATTGCCACCTTATGACGCAATGGATGAATTTGAAGGTCAAGGCGGCTGTTGGCTCTGTTTATCCTACTGAACCCGGCGCAACTTTTCACTACCGGCCGATTCCAGAAGGATATGCTAGGGTGATGGTGGATGAAATAAAGGAGGGATTTGAGGACCTCCAGCTTGACCACCCTACCGGTGAAGGGGAGACTAGGCTGGGGTCTGCTCTGAAGACTCCATGCCTATGGCGGAAGGAGCTCATCGACCTTCCGAACTGGACGCCTCCGCCTCCTCCTCCTCCTCCGGCAAGTCAGGGCACTCCGCCTCCTCCACCGCCTCCTCCTCCGGTGAGTCAGGGCACTCCGCCTCCTCCACCGCCTCCTCCTCCGGCGAGTGACAATCAGGGCACTCGACCGGCTCCTTCTCCAGTGCGTGGCGGCACTCCGCCTCCTTCTCCGCCTACGCCGACGCGCCTGAGCAGCCAGCCTCCTCCTTCTCCGCCTCGTCAGCAAGGGCGGAAGAGACCTGCCGCCGCTCCGGCTGCTCCGGCGCGTCGTAGTCCTTCTCCTCCGCCTCGTAAGCAAGTAAAGAAGACAACCGCTTCGTCTGCTGGGTCGGCGTCTAGGAGTACAGCCAGAGGCGGGAGGACATACAGATTCGGTCCTTCTCTAAAGACTCTAGAGAAGTTACCATACGAGAGGACCCCGGAGGAGAACGCCGAGATCGCACGAACCGAAGTGGATGACTGGTTTCAAGGGTTGAAAGCAAGGAGACATCCACTTCCAGAGGAGAAGGTAGATCTGGTGAAAGCGAAGCGCACTCTGGCTGCCCTGACAAAACCACCCAAGTCTCCGCCGAAAGGAAACTATGAGCGCATTATTGGAAAGGAATTTGCCGAAGCAGAGCGGTCGGGAAGTACTGTCAGTGATCAAAGGCTGAAAGAACGACGAGCTGGGAAACAAATTGCCCAGCTCGGCGAACAAGCGAAGCAATCATGCCCCCCCCCCCCCCCGCTCAAGGTGCCTAGCCACAACATCGCTAATGATCCGAGGATGGTGCCCGGTTATAGCAATCTTGCAGATTACCGGCCCGACGATGTACATTATGAACCCATGGAGGTGCAGATACAAAGATACGAGTACGGGAAGCCTCTCGTCAAAGATGAAAGATCTCTATCAACGATGATGCGAAGATTGCATGATTGGTACTTGAAAATCTGCAAAGACTCTGGGGGGAGGAGTACTTTGTATGTGAAAGTAAAAAAGGAGCATGACCTCATTGGAATTGAACTGTTGCCTGTTCCATTTGAGGAGTTCTATCAGTTTTTCAATCAATTGGCCCTCGATAAAACAACGATCGCCTGCTACTATCTGTAAGTAGTACTACTTCTGTCATTAAGTCTCTCTATATAGCTCAGCTCTTTCATTGCATGTATTTATAATCATCGTCACTATATTATGCAGATTGAAGATCACCGAATTGAAGAAAAGACAAGTCGGTGATATTGGGTTCATTAACACATATCTCATAGATGCAACTCAGGTTAAATTTCATGCCGCAGCTACCGAGGCCAACTTGCTACGATCGTTGGTAATAAATGAAAATAAAGATATAATACTCTTTCCTTACAACTTCAAGTGAGTGTTACTGTCTTGTGCGTATTCGGTTTCCCTTATATATTAGTCAAGGTTATAGTAATGTAATTGATGAGTTATGCATGCGTGTGCAGTTTCCACTATATTCTCCTAGAGATTAGGCTTGAGCAGGGACTAGTAACCGTCTTAGACTCAAGACGAAAAGATCCCCAGGACTATGCAGACATGACTCAAATACTCGAGAAGTAAGTTAAATCGATCATTATCCACCATATCAGCAACTTTGTTCATTTCTAATTGTTTTCTTTGTCCGGCAGGGTTTGGAGAAAATTCACCAGAAAAGCTCCGGGACTGCCGAAATTGCTGCAATTTAGACACCCGAAAGTAAGTACTATAGTAGCATGTTCCGCGCATCTACTAGTCATTCAAGCGCTAGTTTCATCAATACCATTTGACATTCTTGCTTATCAGTTTGATTGACCTCTATTTCTTGTAAAGTGGTTGTGGCAGGAACAAGGGAATGATTTCTGTGGATACTACGTTTGTGAGTCTATCCGCCACACGACCTGTGAGCGGGGCTACACTGACGAACAATATGAAGTACGTAAATAACAACATTCACAATTTTATTTTATTACCATCATTTGTGTTGAGTTTCATTCATTCATATATATATGTATTGACCCCCTTCTTTAAATTAGATGTTTCGGAAGCGGGATGAACTCCTAGCACCAGCTTGCATGCGAGCAATTCAAGAGAAATTGGCGGCATTCTTTCTTGACCACGTGATCCCTGAAGACGGAGAATACTATGTGGACCCTGAGTCCGTATGATTATATTTGTAAGAGATAATTATTGTATATATGTAGCCGGTAGTGTCGGATAGATATACGAGAACTTGTTGTTCGACCAATCTCTCGGAGAAGGAGAGGTGGTCGATATCACTTCTCTCTGTATGCATATATGTTCATGACGATCTTCTGTTTCCTTCGTTTGCTTACTAGCTAGCTAGCGTGTCTAGTCCTCTCTATACATATGTATAGTACGTAGCGTCGACCAAGCACGGACATAAAAGAGGACACTTCTCTCTATTAATTATAGCTAGCTAACACAATATATGAAACACCTAAATTAACCCCCTAAAACCCCCAAAACCCCTCCCCCCTTTCAAAAAAAACAAAAACCCCAACCACAGAAATGCTGACGCGTGGATGCCTATTGGTCCCGGTTGGTGGCACCAACCGGGACCAAAGGGTCTCCTGCCTGGGCTCCGCGCACAGGCCACGTGGAGGCCCATCTGTCCCGGTTCTGGATTGAACCGGGACTAAAGGGACAGGGCATTAGTACCGACCCTTTAGTCCCGGTTCCAGAACCGAGACAAAAGGCCCTTACGAACCGGGACAACAGGCCCTTTTTCTACCAGTGGTCCCGCACCTCCTTCCGTACAAGGCTTCAAAAGGGGCCATCTTCAAACTGGATTAATAGCTATTGTTGTAAGAGAACTCTACATATGGCAAATTCTCGTCCTAGCTAGATCCGTAATCTAGCGCACAAGCTCTCAGCATATCCTCCAAAATCTGATTGACTCTCTCGGTCTATCCATCTGTCTGCGGATGGAAAGCTGTGCTAAACTCCAGTCTGGTACCCAAAGTTTCATGCAACTGATTCCAGAACTTTGAGGTAAATTGGGTTCCTCTATCTGATACTATGCTCCTTGGAACTCCATGCAGACAAACGATTCTGGTCATATATATCCTTGCCAACTTTGCACTGGTATAGGTAGTCTTCACGGGAATGAAATGAGCTACCTTTGTCAAACGATCGACTACAACCCATATCGAGTCATAGCATGAACGTGTTTTGGGCAATCCTGTAATAAAATCCATGCCTAGCTTATCCCACTTTCATTCGGGTATCGGCAATGGTTGTAGCAATCCTGCTGGCTTCTGATGCTCTGCCTTCACTCTCTGACATACATCACAAACTGCTAAATACTCCGCAATATTCTTCTTCATTCCGGTCCACTAGATTATATCCTTCAAATCCAAATACATCTTGGTATTTCCTGGGTGAATCGAATATGGTGAATCATGGGCCTCTTGTAAGATTAACTTCCTGATCTTCGAATCATTTGGTACATAGACACGGTCTTCAAACCATAAGGTATCGTGCTCATCCTCACGAAATCCCTTAGCTTTTCCTTTGCTCATTTTCTCCTTAATAGAAGCAATCTCCTTGTCAGTCCTTTGAGCTTCTCTGATCTTATCCATCAAAGTAGACTGAATCTCCAATGCTGCTACATAGCCTCTTGGAACTATTTCCAAACATAGCTCTCGAAGATTTTTGGCTAACTCCCTTGGTAAATCTCTCGTCATTAGGGTGTTGACATGGCTCTTACGGCTTAACGCGTCAGCTACTACGTTAGCCTTTTCGGGGTGATAATGCAATTTCATATCATAATCCTTGATGAGCTCCAACCATCTCCTTTGTCTGAGGTTCAACTCCTTCTGTGTGAAAATATACTTCAAACTCTTGTGATCTGTGTACACCTCGCAATGGTTTCCAATCAGAAAATGTCTCCAACTCTTCAATGCATGCACTACGGCTGCTAACTCCAAATCATGCGTAGCGTAATTCAACTCATGGGGCTTAAGCTGTCGTGAGGCATATGAAACAACTCTTCCTTCCTGCATAAGCACTGCTCCAAGTCCTCGACATGAAGCGTCGCAATACACCTCATAATCCTTGGTCTGGTCTGGCAAAATCAACACTGGTGATGTAACCAAACGTTTCTTCAACTCCTGGAAACTAGCCTCACATTCCTCAGTCCATATGAACTTGGTATCCTTCTTCAACAACTTCGTCATAGGCTTCGCAATTTTTGAGAAATTCTCAATAAACCTGCGGTAGTATCCTGCGAGTCCAAGAAAACTCCGGATCTCTCCAACTGTTGTTGGGGCTTCCCACTTGGTCACAGTATCAACTTTAGTGGGATCTACTGCTATACCTTCCCCGGATATAATGTGTCCGAGAAATCCAACTTCCTTCAACCAAAACTCACATTTGCTGAATTGGCACATAGTTGATGTTCTCTGAGTTTACCAAGCAATAAACGCAAATGCTCCTTATGCTCCTCTTCATTCCTTGAGTAAACCAGGATATCATCAATGAACACTACGACGAACTTATCCAAAAACTCCATAAACACTTTGTTCATCATGTTCATAAAATATGCAGGTGCGTTAGTCAGACCAAATGACATAACGGTATACTCATACAACCCATACCTGGTGGTAAAAGCTGTCTTGGGTATATCCTGTTCTCGAATCTTCAACTGGTGGCATCCTGATCGTAGATCGATCTTGGAAAATACCTTAGCTCCGTGCAATCAATCAAACAGATCATTGGTCATCGGTAGTGGGTACTTGTTCTTGATGGTTACTTCATTCAATCATCGATAATCAACAACCATCCTTAACGATCCATCCTTCTTTTCCACTAGAAGTACTGGCGATCCCCAAGGTGAAGAACTTGGGCGAATATATCCTTTATCTAGTAACTCCTTAATCTGCTTCTTAATCCCAACCAAATCCTTTGCGGGCATCCTATATGGTCTCTTTGATATTGGCCCTGTGCCTGGCAAAAGTTCAATCAAAAACTCAATATCTCTATCCAGTGGCATGCCTGGCAATTCCTCTGGAAATACATCCGGGAAATCCTTCACCACTGGTACTTCCTCCTGCACAACTCCTATTAAACAATTTACTTGAGTCCTCTTTGGCACATGTCGGGATACATACTTGATCCTTCTTCCTTCTGGGGTGGTAAGCCAGATCGACTTACTGGCGTAATCGATGTTTCCTCCATACATCGACAACCAATCCATGCCTAATATCACATCCAATCCTTGAGATTCCAACACTATTAGGTCTGAGGGAAATACGTAGTTACCAATCCTTAATGGCAACCGATCACACCATAGGCTAGCCATAAATTCTGTTCCAGGCGAGGTTACTAACATGGGTGACCTAAGGGCTTGGGTTGGCAGTTTATACTTATCCACAAATCCCCTTGATATGTATGAATGCGATGCACTAGTATCAAAAAGAACGAGTGCAGTAAATGACTTAACCAAAAACTTACCGATTACTGCATCCCGCTGCTCTTCAACCTCCTCCATGTTAAGGTGGTTCACATGTCCCCTATTGAAAGGGTTCGGCTTCTTCCCAGAGCTTCCATTGCCATTTCCATTATGTGATTCAGGACATTCATTGGCATAATGTCCGGTCTTCTGGCACTTAAAACAAGTGACTTGGCTCAGGTCTCTCTTGGCTCGGGTCGATGGGTTGGTATGGTTCTAGCCATTACTTCCTCCATTCCCATTACCATTCTTGGTGCCATTGTGATTATGCGAGCTACCTCCTCCATGGGTATGCTGAAAATGTCCTCCCGGTCTAGAGGTAAAACGTGGCTTCTGCTGAGCTCCTGAATTGTGCTTCCCTTGTCCATACTTCCTCTTGCGATTCTCAATCTGCTGCTACTTCCCTTCAATCATAAGAGCACGATCTACCAACTCCTGGTAGTTGTTGAAGGTTGCTACCATCAACTGCATGCTCAACTCATCATTCAGTCCTTCCAGAAACTTCTCCTACTTAGCTGCATCCGTAGCAACGTCATCTGGGGCATAACATGCTAATTTACTAAAGTCCTCCACATACTGGCCAACTGTCCGTCCTCCTTGGCGCAAGTTGCGAAACTCTCGCTTCTTCATGGCCATAGCTCCTGCTGAAACATGGGCAGTTCGAAAAGCCTGCTGAAACTGGTCCCACGTGACAGTGTCGATAGGAAAAGTGGCTGTGAAATTCTCCCACCATGATGCTGCGGGTCCTTCAAGCTGATGTGCGGCAAACTTCACCTTTTCCGCATCCGTGCATCCTACTGTGGTCAACTCTCTAGCTGTCTTGCGGAGCCAATCATCTGCCACTATCGGCTCGGTGCAACTGGCAAACACCGGCAGATTCAGCCTAAGAAAACGGGCTAAGTGATCAACAGGTGGTGGTGGTGGTGGTGGGTTGTTGTTCCCCTGATTCTGATTCTGGACTAGCAACTGCATCAATATGTTCTGTTGCTAGATCAACTGAGTGAGCTCCGGTGGGAAAGTAAATCCGGGGTCATGTCTTGGAGGCATCCGAGGGTTTAGAAAAGATGAGATTTAAGAATAGAGGGGGTCTAAAGAGAAAACACTACCCATATGCACATGAGGCAAAAGCAAACAATTCACTTCATTCAATCAAACAAGGGCATACAATCGATCTAACTATCGCAAAAGTGCTTAGACTACTATATTTACATGGTGGACTACTACTACTGATGGGGTGGTCTACTAGAAATATTCTTCGGTTGCAGACTCCATGATATCTGCTCCAGCTTCATCAACATAGTCATCATCGCTATCATCTGGATCAGAGTCAGTGTCATCGATGATGATGTAGTCTTCCGGGCGAATCTCCTTGGGTTCTTCGTCTTCTTCTACTGGTGTAGGGCCTCCCATAAATATTCCGATCTTCTTGATCAGATCGTCATTCTTCTCCACTAATACTTCGATTTCCTCTTCATAATCTTCACGTGTAGCCTTGAGTTCTTCCTCCAGTTCCTTGATTCTTGTCCTTGCCTTCTTCAGATCTATCATGTCGACGCACATCTGGTTCTCCTGACGTCGAATGTGCTGGTTTAACTCCTTGATAAAAGCTGCAACTGATCTATCCTTTCTGGTGCTGATCATCTCCCAGTGCTCATCTCGGCGCCCACAAATCTGGTAGATAGTATCCTTGAGATCATTGCGGTAGAGTTCTCCAATGCGTCCCATGGCGATGTGAGCTGCCATGCTCTTTCCTAGACTCCAAGTTGGTGCATCAAAGGAAAACTCTATGGGCTCAGTGACTGGCATGAACGTCCTTCCTGGAACTTGAACTTGAATCATCCAGCGCTCTTCTTCAGGTAGAGTGGCGTTGTAGGTTCCGGTGAAGCTTGATACTCCTATGTTCAGGTATCTAGTGACTTCCTTCAAGTGACGTCCAAAGGGTGTATCTTCATCCGGTTGGGTGAACTTGTTCCTTGCATCCGCCATCCTAAAAGAGTAGAAAAGATGAGAAGTCAGAAAAGAGAGGAGAGTGAGTAGTGATCTAGGTCTTTAGCTTAGTGGTCATCCTACAGTCAGCGTGTGCTCTGATACCATCTTGTAGCGACCATACCTCAAACGGTCTAATCTCTGTGCTCAGGTGTCATCCCTGGATCAGTAATGCTGACACCACACAGTACTTGAAGGATTTATAACAGAGTAGCAATCACACACTTATTACATCGAGGGTCTCAAATGAGAACTTATTACAATAAATATGGCTTAAGGCCATCTAATAACGATAACAACGGAAGGCTTGGAAGATAAGTGAGTCCATCAAATCCAACGGCATCACTGAGTATAGAACCACGACCTAAAACTCCTTAATTGTCGTCTGAAAAGTCTGCAACATTAATGTTGCAGCCTGAAACGGGTCAGCACATGGAATATGCTGGCAAAGTAACGCATAGAGAGTAATGGAATGAAATAGGCTATTCTATATGCATATTTGGCTGGTGGAAAGCTCTATGATTACAGTTTTGCGTAAAGCCAATTTTTCCCTACTGCAAAGGAATACATTTTATTTAACTATCATGGTAGTTGTTAAACATTGAGAATGGTTGACAGCATTCTCAATCCCAATTAAGCATCATCATTAAACAAAACCCAACAAAATTAATTTTTGAGTAACATGTTGAGATTCACATGATAATCCAGATACTAGATACTCAAGATGTCCATAACCAGGGCCACGGCTAACCATGATTAGTTTATACACTCTGCAGAGGTTTGCGCACTTTTCCCCACAAGACTCGATCTCCTCTGTTGGGATTCTCGCACTACATGGTGTTTGAGAAACGGATGACCGAGACATAGTCTTTCAGAAGTAATAGCACCTTGCGAACGGGTAGACCGTACCAACCTACATCCCCTACATCTGCTAGTCTACCACTGTAAGAGTTCGCATGACTTAATCAACTATGCTAGAGCCCATAGTAGCTTGTGGCTGCACACGGAAGTTTCTAGCATGAACAATCTCATGATCCCTTTGAGCCTGGGTGGCTGTCCATAAAGAAAAACAGGCAATCGATGGAATACCCAAGTGCCTCAATCCACCCAGATGTGTATTTAAGTTGCCACCTTAAGTAAACCATTCATTAACATCTCACATCTGTCATGGATACACTCACCCAATCCACGTCTACTAGCATAGCATGACATAATAAGCAAACGTAGAAGTAACTCCCAAAGGTTTGATAAAAACAGGTAATAGGTACTACCTCAACTACTTCCCAAACCCACAATTTAATTAGATCCTAATCATGAAATGTGTGAGGGTTGATATAATGCAATAAAACTAGGTAGAGGGGAAAACATGATCAAAGTGTTACTTGCCTTGCTGATGATCTGCGAAACCTAGCGATTCGAAGTAGCAAGCGGCGCACTCCGGGTACTCTATCGCAAACAAACAAGCATACAATAAGTACTCAACTAATGCACAGGTAAAACTAAAATAAGAGGTCTAACCAGAAAGTTCAACTTAAGAACTCCGGTTGGCAAAAAGAATCAAAACGAACGAAGCAACAAAAGACAAACGGCAAAAGAAAAAAGGCTTCGTTTACTATTCTGGATCTAGGGCAATTTTTACAGTGGAAAAAACTTGTTTGAGTTGGTTAAACGGAAAGAGGGTTTCGAGATGAAACTCCAGGCGCTTGAATCGCCTGATTCCGATAAACGAGCGAAAAGTTAGACTAAAACGAAAATCGGATCAGAAATCGCGATCAGAAAAATCGCGGATTTAATCCGAGAAAAAGAAAAACAACGAACGTTCGTTAAAGCGAACGAACGGACGAACGCTCACGAATTAAATAAACCGGAAAACCGATATATTTAAAAAAACTGAAACAAAAAAACCGAACAAAACCGTCGGAAAACCGAACGGTTTTTCGAGAAAAACCGGCGGCGGCGAGGTCTACCTCCGTCGACGGATCTGGCGGGCGGCAACGGGGCTATGCGTCTAGGGTTTGGGAGGGTCCGGCAGGGCATCCCTGGCTTATAAAGCCGGCCGGGCCTAGTGTCCGGGTCGGACACGGCCCGTTAGGTCGGTTGCGTTTTCTTAAATAGTTACGCTCAGAAAAAAAAGGAGTACTAAACAGACTCCAAAAATCCCGAAATAAATTTTCCCCAGCTTCTAAAATCAAGCCGCACAGGATGAGCATTTATTTGGAGCCTAAATGCAATTTTGAAAAACATGCATTTTTCCTAAATTCAAATAAATAGCAAATAAAACCAAATAAAATCTTATTTGATTTTTTATTAAATCCCCAATATTTCTTTATTTTGGGAAAGTCATTTTATTCCCTCTCTCATATTTTTGTAATAGAAATAATTGAAGATAAAATAAATAAAATCAAACGATCCTATTTTCAAAATTTGAGACAACTCAAATATGAAAATAACGAAATCCCCAACTCTCTCCGAGGGTCCTTGAGTTGCGTGAAATTTCTAGGATCAACCAAAATGCAATAAATATGATATGCAATGATGATCTAGTGTATAACATTCCAAATTGAAAATTTGGGATGTTACAAAAAGGATCAGATTCAACCAAAGTAATTATATCAGGATCAACAGAGAATTCATAATCCTTATCGGTAACACAGATAGGTGAAGTAGCAAAAGCAGGGTCAAGTTTCATTCTAGCATTTAGAGATTGCTTGTTCCATTTAGCTAATAACCTCTTAAGTTCGTATCTATCTTTGCAAGATAAAATAGCTAATGAGGCTTCTTGATCAAAAACACAACCCTCAGGAATAACAAGTGATTCTTCATCATCACTTTCATCAGTATTATCAGATTCAATATTTTCAATCTCTCTAGCCCTAGCAAGTTGTTCATCAAGGAATTCATCAAGTGGCACAGTAGTATCAAGCATAGAAGTAGTTTCATCATAAGTATCATGTATAGCAAAAGTAGCATCATCAATAACATGTGACATATCAGAACGAATAGCAGAAGCAGTTTTAGGTGTCACAAGCTTACTCAGAACAGAAGGTGAATCAAGTGCAGAGCTAGATGGCAGTTCCTTACCTCCCCTCGTAGTTGAGGGATAAATCTTGGTTCTTGGATCTTTCAAGTTCTTCATAATGATAAGCAGATATAAATCCCAAGTGATGCAAAGAATAGGGCTATGCTCCCCGGCAACGGCGCCAGAAAATAGTCTTGATAACCCACAAGTATAGGGGATCGCAACAGTTTTCGAGGGTAAAGTATTCAACCCAAATTTATTGATTCGACACAAGGGGAGCCAAAGAATACTCTCAAGAATTAGCAGCTAAGTTGTCAATTCAACCACACCTGGAAACTTAGTATCTGCAACAAAGTATTTAGTAGCAAAGTAATATGATAGTAGTGGTAACGGTAGCAAAAGGTAACAGTAGTAAAAGTAATGTTTTTGGTATTTTGTAGTGATGATAGCAATAGCAACGGGAAAGTAAATAAGCGAAGAACAATATATGGAAAGCTCATACGCAATGGATCGGTGATGGAGAATTATGCCGGATGTGGTTCACCATGTAACAGTCATAACCTAGGGTGACACAGAACTAGCTCCAGTTCATTGATATAATGTAGGCATGTATTCCAAACATAGTCATACGTGCTTATGGAAAAGAACTTGCATGACATGTTTTGTCCTACCCTCCCGTGGCAGCGGGGTCCTTACGGAAACTAAGGGATATTAAGGCCTCCTTTTAATAGAGTACCAGAACAAAGCATTAACACATAGTGAATACATGAACTCCTCAAACTACGGTCATCACCGGTAAGTATCCCGATTATTGTCACTTCGGGGTTAATGGATCATAACACATAATAGGTGACTATAGACTTGCAAGATAGGATCAAGAACACTCATATATTGATGAAAACATAATAGGTTCAGATCTGAAATCATGGCACTCAGGCCCTAGTGACAAGCATTAAGCATAGCAAAGTCATAGCAACATCAATCTCAGAACATAGTGGATACTAGGGATCAAACCCTAACAAAACTAACTCGATTACATCATAGTTCCCATCCAGCCCATCACCGTCCAGCAAGCCTATGATGGAATTACTCACGCACGGCGGTGAGCATCATGAAATTGGTGATGGAGGATGGTTGATGATGACGATGGCGACGGATTCCCCTCTCCGGAGCCCCGAACGGACTCCAGATCAGCCCTCCCGAGAGGTTTTAGGGCTTGGCGGCGGCTCCGTATCGTAAAACGTGATGAATTCTTCTCTCTGATTTTTTTCTCCCCGAAACACAATATATAGAGTTGGAGTTGGAGTCGGAGAGGCACCAGGGGGCCCACGAGGTAGGGGGCGCGCCCCCCACCCTCATGGACAGGTGGTGGCCCCCCTGGCCTTCATCTTTTGCAGGTATTTTTTATATTTCCAAAAAGTTGCTCCGTGAAGTTTTAGGTCATTCCGAGAACATTTGTTTCTGCACATAAATAACACCATGGTAATTCTGCTGAAAACGACGTCAGTTCGGGTTAGTTCCATTCAAATCATGCAAGTTAGAGTCCAAAACAAGGGCAAAAGTGTTTGGAAAAGTAGATACGACGTAGACGTATCAATCGGCCGTTTTATTTTTCGGCTGTATAGGCTCTAAAGCCTCGTCATCGAATTCAGGCAGCAGCTTGCGCTTTTGATAGCTCTTTGTGTGGCGGCTGCCACCGTACTTTTCTTTAGTGTAGAGCACTTTGTTCCATCTACTGTTGAGTGTATTTTGCCCGGCCTTAAGCCTTTGCTTCTACTTATTCAGACTCCTCGCGGTGACAATAAGCCTTCTGTGGAGGTCCTCTTGCTCCAAGTGCCTTTCCGAGATGATGTGTGCATCGTTGTCCGGACTGTTCTCTTCTCCGGAGACAGGTTGATGAGCTTTACCCTTAGCGTCGCCGTGATGGGACATGTCCGTACTATGTTCGTCGTCCGCTGGTTCATCCTGCTCTGTCACTGGGTCCATGTGGTCATCTTTTGCTTTGGAGTCGACCGGTGTATTATTCTTTCTTGCGTTGTTATCGCTGTTTTGCCGAGGTGGGATTTGGAGCGGCGCCTAGGTCATCGCTTTGGTTGCTTCTCGAGGGGATTATCCTTCACTGCATCCTTCCGTTCCTCGTCATTGTTTTCTTTGGGTGTATCCACCATGTATATATCATGCGCTGAAGTGGCTGTCCAGCACCCTGTGGGGGTGGTTCCTGTTCCTCTCCTGCATCGTCGTCCATACCGTCGATGTCTTCGGAGTCGAAATCAAGCATGTCGGTTACGTCGTCGACACTGGATATTAAGTGGGTGGTGGGTGGGGAACGAATTTCTTCGTCGTCCGCTTCCTACTCCAGCCGGACATAGTTCGGCCAAGGGCCTTCTGACAAGGAGAGAGACCTTAATGAATTCAGCGCGTCGCCCAGGGGCGAGTGCTGAAAGATATCCGCGGAGGAAAACTCCATAATCGGCGCCCAATCAGATTCGATAGGCACGGACGCAGGCGGTTCAGAGCCCGTGGCTGGGGATGAATCCAAGGGTTCGGCAACACAGGTCTCGTGGGAGGTGAAGTCAGTATTCGGCTATGTCGCCGCTGAGTGTGCGGCCTCCATGGCGGGGTCCATCCACCCGTCCTCGGATGGCGCAATCTGCTCCGGATCAACGGCCGGAGTTGCCACATCTGTGATCTCCCAAACACTGTCCGGCGGCAGAGCTAAGTCATGCTCGTGGTGGTTGTGCGGCGCACCTGACACGGGCTCGAATCCGTCGAAGATCAAGTCTCCGCGGATGTCGGCAGTATAGTTTAAGTTTCCAAACCTGACCTGACGACCAGCGGTGTAGCTCTTGATTTGCTCCAGATGGCCAAGCGAGTTGGCCCGCAGTGCGAAGCCGCCGAATACGAAGATCTGTCCGGGGAGAAAAACCTCACCCTGGATCGCATCGTTGCCGATGATCGAAGGAGCCACCAGTCCTTATGGTGACACACAGTGGAACTCTCAATGAAAGCACCAATGTCGGTGTCAAAACCGACGGATCTCGGGTAGGGGGTCCCGAACTGTGCGTCTAAGGCGGATGGTAATAGGAGGCGGGGGACACAATGTTTACCCAGGTTCGGGCCCTCTTGATGGAGGTAATACCCTACTTCCTTCTTGATTGATCTTGATGATATGAGTATTACAAGAGTTGATCTACCACGAGATCGTAGAGGCTAAACCCTAGAAGCTAGCCTATGATTATGATTGTTGTTGTCCTACGGACTAAACCCTCCGGTTTATATAGACACCGGAGCGGGCTAGAGTTACACAGAGTCGGTTACAAGGGAGGAGATCTACATATCCGAATTGCCAAGCTTGCCTTCCATGCAAAGAAGAGTCCCACCCGGACACGAGACGAAGTCTTCAATCTTGTATCTTCATAGTCCAACAGTCCGGCCAAAATATATAGCCGGCAGTCCGAGGACCCCCTAATCCAGGACTCCCTCAATGATCATTTGGAGAAAGTGGAGGGCAGGGCAGATAAGATGCAGAGTAATGCTAGACAATCAGCTATCTCGCGATGCAAGTACAGTAATACCACCACCGTCTGTTATTACTTGTCACTCAAATGGATGTATCTAGAACTATTAAGTTCTAAATACATTCAATTGATCAACAATTAATTCGATACAGAGGGAGTACATGACAACAAGTAGTTACATGAGCAATCCAAAACTTCATAACCATTGTGTTAATTCTACATTTATCTAAGAGTAAATATAGATCTTATAATTTCAAGCAAAGGGAGGATAAAGAAGCGAACATTTACAGTGATGCTACATAATCAAACAGCAATGAGTGTAAGTATGCTGACAAAGGGCCAGAGGTACTGACAAGAGCAATGCAGAGCCCAATATTGTTGTGAGCTCCTATGATCCTTTGAGCAAGGAGCTTCATCTGAAATTAGTTTCCATACAAGAGAGAAGGTAAGGCACATGCAGAAATTTAGGAGTTCAAATTTTGAATTGATATCATAGACAGTACCTGACGTTGGGCTCTGAGCAGTTTTAATAGGGGTTTGGCCAGTCGAGTAGGGGTAGAGTGTGGTACAGTTGGGCCTGTGTTTTCTGTGGCTGCTGATCTATCTAATTTATCAGGTATCACTACCTTTTCCAAATACCTAGTTTGTACTCCTTGAGGATCTGCACTCACCCTCTTCCTTTTGGACATCTATTACGAAAGAACAACATTTGACTAGAAAAACATAGTATGACGACACATGGAGTAGGTAGAGAAAATGGATAGGTATGGCATATACTCATATATGATGCTTAAACTAAGCAGATGGTGTAACAAAGTAGAAATAATGCAAGAGGTCAGATGCAAAATATGTGCGACCAATACAACCTTGCCAAGTTAGAGCAAGCACCCTGATGGATGAATAAGATAGGCCATCCTCCACCATGCCAAGTTTATTAGCCAGTGGATTGTTCCGCAATATTCCTCTCGTGCGCCCATTCTCATATTCATTTTGATAATGTTCAGTACCTGACATGCATGAAAACATAAAAACAAGTGAGATTATCTTTGTAATGCAGAAGTGATTCTAATGCAATACTGCCTCCCTGTAAACCCCTTTGTGGTATCTCTGCAATTCTTCTGAGAGATGCCATGCATGTTGTAACTTGGTCTGTGTATTAATATAATGTGGCCTACTATTCAAAATATGAGAGCTCCAGAAGTGATGATACTTCACAGATGATAGCTTCAACATATAGTAAAGAAGAACAAGTCTACCTGACCTGATAGATTCAAAATATACTAAGGGAGAACAACTCGACCTGACCAGTCGACCACAAATGTATCTGCTACTCTTCTGACACGTCTCCATCATATCTACTTTTCCAAACACTTTTGCCCTTGTTTTGGACTCTAACTTGCATGATTTGAATGGAACTAACCCGGACTGACGTTGTTTTCAGCAGAATTGCCATGGTGTTATTTTTGTGCAGAAATAAAAGGTCTTGGAATGACCTAAAAATCAACGGAGAATATTTTTGGAATATATAAAAATACTGGCGAAAGAATCAAGGCCAGGGGGCCCACACCCTGTCCACGAGGGTGGGGGGCGCGCCCCCATGCCTCGTGGGCCCCCTGGTGCTCCACCAACCTCAACTCCAACTCTATATATTCACGTTCGGGGAGAAAAAAATTAGAGAGAAAGATTCATCGTGTTTTACGATATGGAGCCGCCGCCAAGCCCTAATCTCTCTCGGGAGGGCTGATCTGGAGTCCGTTCGGGGCTCCGGAGAGGGGAATCCGTCGCCATCGTCACCATCAACCTTCCTCCATCACCAATTTCATGATGCTCACCGCCGGGCGTAAGTAATTCCATCGTAGGCTTGCTGGACGATGATGGGTTGGATGGATTTATCATGTAATCGAGTTAGTTTTGTTAGGGTTTGATCCCTAGTATCCATTATGTTCTGAGATTGATGTTGCTACGACTTTGCTATGCTTAATGCTTGTCACTAGGGCCCGAGTGCCATGATTTCTGATCTGAACCATTATGTTTTCATGAATATTTGTGAGTTCTTGATCCTATCTTGCTAGTCTATAGTCACCTATTATGTGTTATGATCCGTTAACCCCGAAGTGACAATAATCGGGATACTTACCGGTGATGACCGTAGTTTGAGGAGTTCATGTATTCACTAAGTGTTAATGCTTTGGTCCGGTACTCTAATAAAAGGATGCCTTAGGGTGTGTTCGGTTTCTCACTGCTCCTCAACTCCACTCCCGGAGTTGGTGGATCGACACCGAACGCTAGAGCTCCACAGAGCTGAAAACATGGAGTGGAGCCGGCTCCAGCGTAGTTATGCGGAGCGGCAGTTTCCCAGATCTCGGATCTTTAAAATCATGGAGTTGATAAAATTACAAAGGAACTGCCACCGCCAAGTGAAAACGGTTCAGAGTGGCTACCGCGAGTGCCTTGTTTCTGTTTCATCCAATGCCACAAGTGAATCAGGAGCGGAGCAGAGCTGTCGAACAGTTTTTTCCTAGGGCTGATTTTTACAAGGAGCAGCATTTCGGGAGGAGGAGCCGGAGTCGAGGATTTGGAGGAGCCAGTCCACTTCTGAATAGGCTCTTAATATCCCTTAGTTTCCAATAGGACCCCGCAGCCACGGGAGGGTAGGACAAAAGATGTCATGAAAGTTCTTTTCCATAAGCACGTATGACTATATTCGAAATACATGCCTACATTACATTGATGAACTGGAGCTAGTTCTGTGTCACCCTAGGTTATAACTATTGCACGAGGAATCGCACCCGGCATAATTATCCATCACTGATCCATTGCCTACAAGCTTTCCATATATTGATCTTCGCTTATTTACTTTTCTGTTGCTACTGTTACAATCACTACAAAACCAATACCATTACTTTTGCCACCGTTACCGCTACTATAATATTACTTTGCTACTAAATACTTTGCTGCAGATAATAAGTCTTTCAGGTGCGGTTGAATTGACTACTCAACTATTAATACTTGAGAATATTCTTTGGCTCCCCTTGTGTCGAATCAATAAATTTGGGTTGAATACTCTACCCTCAAAAACTGTTGCGATCCCCTATACTTGTGGGTTATCAAGACTATTTTTTGGTGCTGTTGCTGGGGAACATAGCTCTATTCTTTGAGTCACTTGGGATTTATATCTGCTGATCACTATGAAGAACTTGAAAGATAAAAGAACCAAGATTTTTCCCTTAACTACGAGGGGAGGTAAGGAACTGCCATCTAGCTCTGCACTTGATTCACCTTCTGTTTTGAGTAAACTTGCGACACCTACTCCTGCTATTCATTCTGATATGTCGCATGTTATTGATGATGCCACTTCTGCTTTGCATGTTACTTATGATGAAACTACTTCCATGGTTGATAATAATGTGTCACTAGGTGAATTTCTCGATAAACAACTTGCTAGGGTTAGAGAGAATGAAATTCTTGAAACTGATAATATTGATGACAGTGATGATGAAGATTCTCCCCCTAGATATGAATTGCCTGTTGTTCCTGAGGGTTATGTTGTGGATGAAGAAACTGCTAGAGACTTCTTGGCTTGCAATGATAGATATGATCTTAAGAAATTATTAGCTAAGCTTAAAGAAAAATCTTTGAATGCTAGAATGAAATATGACCCTACTTTTGCTACTTCACCTATCTTTATTTCCGATAAGGATTATGATTTCTCTGTCGACCCTGAGTTAATTACTTTGGTTGAATCCGATCCTTTTATGGCTATGAATCTGAAACTATTGTGGCACATCTTACTAAATTAAATGATATAGCCACCCTGTTCACTAATGATGAGAAAACTCGCTATTACTTTATCCTTAAGTTGTTTTCGTTCTCATTAAACGGTGATGCTAAAACATGGTTTAATTCTCTTGATCCTGGTTGTGTGCGTAATCCCCAGGATATGATTTATTACTTCTCTGCTAAATATTTCCCTACTCATAAGAAACAATTTGCCTTAAGGGAAATATATAATTTTGTGCAAATTAAAGAAGAGAGTCTCCCACAAGCTTGGGGGAGGCTTCTCCAATTACTTAATGCTTTGCCTGATCATCCTCTCAAGAAAAATGAAATACTTGATATCTTTTATAATGGACTAACCGATGCTTCCAGAGACCACCTGGATAGTTGTGCTGGTTCTGTTTTCAGGGAAAGAACTGTTGATCAGGCTGAATTGCTATTGAATAATATGTTGAGTAATGAAAATGATTGGACACTTCCTGAACCAACTCCTAAGCCAACTCCGAAGAAAAGGGGTATTCTATTTCTCAGTCCTGAAGATATGCAAGAGGCAAAGAAATCTATGAAAAAAAAAGTATTAAAGCTGAAGATGTTAAGAATTTACCACCTATTGAAGAAATACATGGTCTTGATAACCCGACACAGGTAGTAAAGGTAAATTCTCTCTACAGATTTGATAAATGTGAAATCCCATCTACAAAGTTTTCTAGCCAATGCTTGGATGAGTTTGATAATTTTATGGTTAAACAAGAAGACTTCAATGCTTATGTTGGTAGGCAATTGAAATGTAATGCTTATATGATTGAACACTTGAGTGATTATATGCCTAGAGTTAAAGGTGAACTTAAACTTATTAGTAAACATGCTTCTATGGTTACCACTCAAGTAGAACAAGTGCTTAAAGCTCAAAATGATTTTCTCAATGAATTTAATAATAAGAAAAATGATAATGCTGTTAGAGTTGTGACTAGAGGGGGTAAAATGACTCCGGAACCTTTGTATCCTGAGGGCCACCCTAAGAGAATTGAGCAAGATTCTCAGAGAACTAATGTTGATGCACCTAGTTCTTCTAAGAAGAAGAAAAAGAAAAATGATAGGACTTTGCATGCTTCTAGTGAACCTGTTGTTGACACATCTGAGAATCCCAATGATATTTCTATTTCTGATGCTGAAACACAATCTGGTAATGAACATGAACCTAGTAATAATGTTAATGTTGATGTTCATATTGATGCTCAACCTAGTAATAACAATGATGTAGAGATTGAACATGTTGTTGATCTTGATAACCCACAATCAAGGAATCAACGGCATGATAAGAGATACTTCGTTGCTTGGAAGCACGATAAAGAAAGAGAACCATGGGTTCAGAAACCCATGCCTTTTCCTCCTAAACCATCCAAGAAAAAGGATGATGCGGATTTTGAGCGCTTTGCTGAAATGATTAGACCTATTTTTTTGTGTATGCGTTTGACTGATATGCTTAAAATGAATCCTTATGCTAAGTATATGAAAGATATTGTTACTAATAAAAGAAAGATACCGGAAGCTGAAATTTCCACCATGCTTGCTAATTATACTTTTAAGGGTGGAATACCAAAGAAACTTGGAGATCTAGGAGTACCAACTATACCATGCTCCATGAAGAGAATCTATGTTAAAACTGCTTTATGTGATCTTGGAGCCGGTGTTAGTGTTTTGCCTCTCTTTTTATATCGTAGACTTGATTTGAATAAGTTGACACCTACTGAAATATCTTTGTAAATGGCTGATAAATCAACTACTATACCTGTCGGTATTTGTGAGGTGCTACCTCTTGAGCACTGCATTGGTTTTCCCTTGAAAAGGAAAGGGTGATGCAGCAAAGTAGCGTAAGTATTTCCCTCAGTTTTTGAGAACCAAGGTATCAACCCAGTAGGAGACTACGCGCAAGTCCCTCGTACCTACACAATCAAATAAGAACCTCGCAACCAACATGATAAAGGGGTTGTCAATCCCTTCATGGTCACTTACGAGAGTGAGATCTGATAGAGATAATAATAATAAGATAAATATTTTTGGTATTTTTTATGATATAGATTGAAAGTAAAGATTGCAAAATAAATGGCGACAGAAATAGCTTTTTGATGGGAGATTAATATATTAGAGAATAGACCCTGGGCCATAGATTTCACTAGTGGCTTCTCTCAAGATAGCATAAGTATTACGGTGGGTGAACAAATTACTGTCGAGCAATTGATAGAAAAGTGCATAATTATGAGAATATATAGGCATGATCATGTATATAGGCATCACGTCCGTGACAAGTTGACCGAAACGATTCTGCATCTACTATTATTACTCCACACATCGACCGCTATCCATCATGCATCTAGACTATTAAGTTCATAAGAACAGAGTAATGCATTAGGCAAAATGACATGATGTAGAGGGATAAACTCAAGCAATATGATATAAACCCCATCTTTTTATCCTCGATGGCAACATACAATACGTGCCTTGCTGCCCCTGCTGTCACTGGGAAAGGACACCGCAAGATTGAACCCAAAGCTAAGCACTTCTCCCATTGCAAGAAAGATCAATCTAGTAGGCCAAACCAAACTAATAATTCGAAGAGACTTGCAAAGATAACCAATCATACATAAAAGCGAAGAATCTAATATTGTTCATAGATAAACTTGATCATAAACCCACAATTCATCGGATCTCGACAAACACACCGCAAAAAGTGTTACATCAAATAGATCTCCAAGAAGATCGAGGAGAACATTGTATTGAGATCCAAAGAGAGAGAAGAAGCCATCTAGCTAATAACTATGGACCCGAAGGTCTGAGGTAAACTACTCACACATCATCGGAGAGGCTATGGTGTTGACGTAGAAGCCCTCCGTGATCGATGCCCCCTCCGGCATAGCTCCGGAAAAGGCCCCAAGATGGGATCTCTTGGGTACAGAAGGTTGCGGCAGTGGAAATAGGGTTTCGTGGTGCTCCTGGATGTTTTCAGGGTATGTGGACATATATAGGAGGAAGAAGTAGGTCGGTGGAGCCACGAGGGGCCCACGAGGGTGGAGGGCGCGCCCAGGGGGTAGGCACGCCCCCTGCCTCGTGGCCTCCTTGTAGGTTGCTTGACGTCCACTCCAAGTCCTCTGGATCACGTTTGTTCCAAAAATAACTCTCCCGAAGGTTTCATTCCATTTGGATTCCGCTTGGTATTCCTTTTCTGTGGAACACTAAAATAGGCAAAAAATAGCAATTTGCACTGGGCCTTGGGTTAGTAGGTTAGTCCCAAAAATAATATAAAAGTGTATAAATAAGCCCATTAACATCCAAAACAGATAATATAATAGCATGGAACAATCCAAAATTATAGATACGTTGGAGACGTATCATGAGGATGTGCCTGTTGTGGTTGCAAACATTACTATTTTAACGGATTTTGTTATCCTTGATATTCCCGAGGATGATAATATGTCCATTATTCTTGGTAGACCCTTTTTGAATACTGTAGGGGCTGTTATTAATTGCAACAAAGGCAATGTCACTTTTCATGTTAATGGTAATGAGCATATGGTACACTTTCCGAGGAAACAACCTCAAGTCCACAACATTAATTCTATTGGAAATTTTCAACTATTATTATTGGAGGTTTTGAATTTCCTCTTCCTACTATCAAGAAGAAATATGATATTCTTATTGTCGGGGACGTGCATATCCCCGTTGAGGTAACCTAGTGTTATTCAAAATTTCTCCGATTTCATGCGATTCAGAATGAGTTTGTTAACAAGACTTGATCAACCTTGTTAGTGGATTCCTTTTGATGAGCATGAGATGGATGAAGTTAGAAAGCACAACTCTCTGTACCCTCTTTTTACTTTTTGTTATTTAGATTAAATAAAGTAAAAACAATATTTTCTGTCTATTTTCTGAATTATCCTTGCAATAAAAAATACCCCGAAAATAAAAGTTCTCCAAATGCACTGAAAATATAATATGTTTTTTCTTGAATATTTAAGAATTATTGGCACTGAGAACACACCAGGGGGCCTCACCATCTGCCCACGAGGGTGGAGGGCACGCCCTACCCCCTGGGCACGCCCCCTACCTCATAGACCCCACGTGGGCCCCCTCCACTTATTCTTGCACCCACACACTTCGTCTTCCTCCAGAAAAAATCATCCACCAGCTCAAACCCGAGTTCTAGCTCATCTTGCTGCCATTTTCAATCTCCTTGCTCAAAACTCCATTCACAAAACTGCTTTGGGGGGATTGTTCTTCGGTATGTGACTCCTCCAGTGGCCCAATTAGTTTTTGTTCTAGTGCTTTATTTATTGCAAATTTTTGCTGCTTAGGTGACACTGTTCTTGAGCTTGCATGTCAAATTTATATGGTCCCAAGTAGTTTTAATGCATGATATGGCCTCTAGGCACTTGTAGGAATAGTTGCTATCAATCTTGTTGAGTTTGATTCACTTTTATTTTGAGTTACTAAAAGTTTCCAAAAATTATGAAGAGATTTTTGAGGGGCTCTTCGAGCCGAAGCTCGAAGGATAAGCAAAGTGAAGAAAATAAGAAGCCCAAATATAATCTCCCTCGCACTGCGGAGGTTCGGCCATGTGAATGGCCTTGTGATGAGTTCTTGAGAGAAGCCGGGATTTATGAAGATTTTTATTATTTGGCTGAGAATGCAAAATTTTCAATATTTTTGTGCAAAATATTCATTTCCGCGACTTCCTCCATGACCAACGTGCACAGTATCTCCTAGTCACCAATATTTTTGTGCAAAATTTTCATTTCCATGCTAGGAGATCGCCACCTTTTGTGGATTTTTATTTATGTGATGAGCATAAGGAGATGTCACTTTATGAGTTTTGTGCGGTTTGCAAGTTTCCCTTTGAGGGCAGCATAGAGGAACCACATCGTAATGATGTGGAGGGATTTATTGATATGATTGCTATAGGGGAAACGAGGAAAGTTTCCCATGCAAGAATCACTAGCATACATTTTCTTGTTCTACGTTACTTTGCAATATTTGCTAGTAGATGCTTAATTGGTCTTGGGAACAGTGGAAATCTTAGTGCCCCTGATATTGTTATTTTGCGCCATGCTTTGTTTTGTGATACCACTTTTAGTTTAGGCGCTATTTTGTTGCTAAACGGTTAAATCTGAACCGTACAAAGGGCCCCGTCTTTGGAGGCATCTTTGCCTCGCGCCTTGCTGCACACTTTAATATACCTATTAGGCATTATGAGAAAGAGGAAAAGTTGTTGCCTCCTATTTTTCTAGATTATAAGAGTATGTTAGCACATGATTTTATTGTTAAGAATAAGAAGAAGATGCTTAACTATAGACTGATATTTGATGAAAATTACTTTGAGACTATTACCTTGCCTACTCCCTCTTTGTTCAACATATTTTCAGGCACGTACCTTGTTTTGCCGGAGGCCGTTCATGCATACCGGAGCCTGACATCAGCTCCAGAGCCTGAGCCGAAGCCACCACTTGATCCTCACTGTCAGTCTGTTTATCAGTGGGATCCGAAGGAGATTGCTAACCAGTGGCACCCTGAGGATCCTCCTCAGTACACCAGAGAGGGCAGCTTCGATCCGTGGGCATAGACCAACTTAGGCCAAAAGCCTAAGCTTGGGGGGGGGTACGTATTTCTCACCGACATTACATTCATGTTCACACACTCGTGCCAGTTGTCGGTGCTCATACTTTTTCATTGTATCATCCATGCTAGTTTATTTTTTGTTTTAAGCTTTCTTCTTGTGTGTTTGAAAAACCTTAAGAAAAACAAAAAAAAATTAGTTGTAGCTTTTAGCTAGTTTACTTTCCATTCCTGTAGTAGTAATAATTAAAAGAAAACCCAAACAGATTTCTTGTTCTTCTTTTCCTTGAGGGGAGCTTTCCCGTGTAAATAGTTTTGTTTCTTTTATTTTCTGTGGGGGTCGAGAGGAGAAAACCTTAATGAAAATGTTGAGTGGCTCTCATATGCATTATCGTTGATCTAGCAAAGAGCCCATATTACCTTGTCTTCTCCCTTAAATTGAATGCTTGCAGATTCCAGCTTAGTCCAATGCACGTGCACTATTATTGTTATCCACACTGTTCGGTTATGCAAGTGAAAGGCAATAATGACGATATATGATGAACTGATTGAGATGAGAGAAGCTGGTATGAACTCGACCTCTCTTGTTTTTGTAAATATGATTAGTTCATCGTTCATGATTCAGCCTATTATGAATGAAACATGTTTGCAATGACAATTAGAGATTATAGTTGCTCCTGCCATGCTTAAGTAGCTAGGAGTTTATAATGGTTTACCTTGCGTGCCAACATGCTATTAAAATAGTTGTGATGTGGTATGATAGGGTGGTATCCTCCTTTGAATGATTCGAGTGGCTTCACTTGGCAGATGCTCACGCATGTAGTTGAAACAAAATCAACATAGCCTCCATGATATTTATGTTCATGGTGAATTATATCCTACTCATTCTTACATTCAGTGTTGATTAATTTTAATGCATGTTCATGACTGTTGTCGCTCTCTAGCTGGTCACTTCCCAGTCTCTTTCTAGCCTTCACTTGTACTAAGTGGGAATACTGCTTGTGCATCCAACTCCATAAACCCCAAAAGTTATTCCATATGAGTCCACCATACCTTCCTATATGCGGTATCTACCTGCCGTTCCAAGTAAATTTGTATGTGCCAAACTCTAAACCTTCAAATGAAATTATGTTTTGTATGCTCGAATAGCTCATGTATCAACTAGGGTTGTCTGTATCTTCCATGCTAGGAGGGTTATTCTTAAGAGGAGTGGACTCCGCTCCTCACTCACGGGAAAATGGCTGGTCACCGCGATGCCCAGTCCCATGCTCAAACCAAATCAAAATAACTGCAAACAAAACTCCCCCGAGATTGTTGTTAGTTGAAGGCACCCGTTGTTTCGGGCAAGCCATGGATTGATGCTTGTTGGTGGTGGGGGGGGGGTATAAACTTTACCATTCTACTTGGGAACGACCTATAATGTGTGTAGCATGGAAGATATCAAGATCTCTCGGTTGTTATGTTGACAATGAAAGTATACCGCTCAAAATATTATTCATCTCTATTTCAAAACCGAGCTCTGGCACCTCTACAAATCCCTGCTTCCCTCTGTGAAGGGCCTACCTATATACTTTTATGTTGAGTCATCATCCTATTATTAAAAAGCACTAGTTGGAGAGCACCACTATCATTTGCATGCATTACTATTACTTTACATTGAGTATGACTGTGACTGGATCTCTTTTGCCATGAATTATAATTTCCAGTCAGCCCTTGATCTTCAGGGGTGCTCTGCATTTATGTTTTGCGGTCTCAGAAAGGGCTAGCGAGATACCATCTTGTTATATCATATTACGATTGTTTTGAGAAAGTGTTGTCATCCTAGATTTATTATTATTGCTCGCTAGTTGATTATGCCATTGATATGAGTAAACATGAGACCTAAATGTTATTGTGAATATGGTTGCTACCTCTTCAGCACTGCGTTGGTTTTCCCTTGAAGAAGAAAGGGTGATGTAGTAAAGTAGCATAAGTATTTCCTTCAGCTTTTGAGAACCAAGGTATCAATCCAGTAGGAGACCACGCTTGAGTCCCACGCACCTACACAAACAAATAAGAACCTCGCAAACAACGCGATAAAGGGGTTGTCAATCCCTTCATGGTCACTTACGAGAGTGAGATCTGATAGATATGATAAGATAATATTTTTGGTATTTTTATGATAAAGAGAAATAAAGATGCAAAGTAAAATAAATGGTAATAGAAATAGCTAAGTGTTGGAAGATTAATATGATGGAAGATAGACCCGCGGCCATAGGTTTCACTGGTGGCTTCTCTCAAGAGCATAAGTATTATGGTTGGTAAACGAATTACTGTCGAGCAATTGATAGAATTGAGCATAGTTATGAGAATATCTATGTATGATCATGTATAAAGGCATCACATCCGCGACAAGAATACCGCAATGATTCTGCATCTACTACTATTACTCCACACATCGACCGCTATCCAGCATGCATCTAGAGTATTAAGTTGATAAGAACAGAGTAATGCTTTAAGTAAGATGACATGATGTAGGGGGATAAACTCATGCAATATGATATAAACCCCATCTTTTTATCCTCGATGGCAACAAAACAATATGTGCCTTGCTGCCCCTGCTGTCACTGGGAAAGGACTCCACAAGATTGAACCAAAATATAAGCACTTCTCCCATTGCAAGAAAGATCAATCTAGTAGGCCAGACCAAACTGATAATTCGAAGAGACTTGCAAAGATAAACCAATCATACATAAAAGAATTCAGAGAAGATTCAAATATTGTTCATAGATAAACTTGATCATAAACCCACAATTCAGCGGATCTCGACAAACACACCGCAAAAGAAGATTACATTGAATAGATCTCCAAGAAGATCGAGGAGAACTTTGTATTGAGATCCAAAGAGAGACAAGAAGCCATCTAGCTAATAACTATGGACCCGAAGGTCTGAAGTAAACTACTCACACATCACCGGAGAGGCCATGGAGTTGATGTAGAGGCCCTCCGTGATCGATGCCCCCTTCGGCGGAGCTCCGGAAAAGGCCCCAAGATGGGATCTCTCGGGTACAGTAGGTTGCGGTGGTGGAATTAGGTTTTCGTGGTGCTCCTGGATGTTTGGGGGTACGTGGATATATATAGGAGGAAGAACTAGGTCGGTGGAGCAACGTGGGGCCCACGAGGGTGGAGGCGCGCCTAGGGGGGTAGGCGTGGCCTCCTTGATTGTTTCTTGACGCCCACTCCAAGTCTCCTGGATCACGTTTGTTGAGAAAATCACGTTCCCAAAGATTTTATTCCGTTTGGACTTCTTTTGATATTCCATTTCGGCGAAACTCTAAAATAGGCAAAAAACGGCAATTTGGGTTGGGCCTCCGGTTAGTAGGTGATACGTCTCCAATGTATCTATAATTTTTGATTGCTCCATGCTATATTATCTACTGTTTTGGACTATATTGGGCATTATTTTCCACTTTTATATTATTTTTGGGACTAACCTATTAACTGGAGGCCCAGCCCAGAATTGCTATTTTTTTGCCTATTTCAGTGTTTCGGAAAAACAGAATATCAAACGGAGTCCAAACGGAATAAAATCTTCGGAAACGTGATTTTCTCACCGAACGTGATCCATGAGACATGGACCCTACTGTAAGGGATCAAAGAGGTGGTCACGAGGGTGGGGGGTGCCCCCCTAGGGCGCGCCCCCTGCCTCGTGGGCCCCTCGGTGCTCCACCGACGTACTCCTTCCTCCTATATATACACACATACCCCCAAACGATCAGAATAGGAGCCAAAACCCTAATTCCACCACCGCAACTTTCTGTATCCACGAGATCCCATCTTGGGGCCTGTTCCGGAGCTCCGCCGGAAGAGGGCCGTCATCACAGAGGGCTTCTACATCATCCTAGCCCCTCCGATGAAGTGTGAGTAGTTTAGCTCGGACCTTCGGGTCCATATATAGTAGCTAGATGGCTTTTTCTCTCTCTTTGAATCTCAATACAAAGTTCTCCCCCTCTCTTGTGGAGATCTATTCGATGTAATCTTCTTTTTGCGGTGTGTTTGTTGAGACTGATGAATTGTGGGTTTATGATCAAGTCTATCTATGAATAATATTTGAATCTTTTCTGAATTCTTTTATGCATGATTGGTTTTCTTTTCAAGTCTCTTCAAATTATCCGTTTGGTTTGGCCAACTAGATTGGTAGTTCTTGCCATGGGAGAAGTGCTTAGCTTTGGGTTCGATCTTGCGGTGTCCTTACCCAGTGACAGAAGGGGCAGCAAGGCACGTATTGTATCGTTGCCATCGAGGAAAACAAGATGGGGTTTATTTCATATTACATGAATTTATCTCTCTACATCATGTCATCTTGCTTAAGGCGTTACTCTGTTTTTAACTTAATACTCTAGATGCATGATGGATAGCGGTCGATGAGTGGAGTAATAGTAGTAGATGCAGAATCGTTTCGATCTACTTGTCACGGACGTGATGCCTATATACATGATCATGCCTAGATATTCTCATAATTATGCACAATTATATCAAGTGCTCAACAGTAATTTGTTCACCCACCGTAGAATACTTATGCTCTTGAGAGAAGCCACTAGTGAAACCTATGGCCCCCGAGTCTATTCTCATCATATCAATCTCTATCACTTTTATATTGTTTTGCTATTTACTTTGCTTTTACTTTTTACTTTGCATCTTTATATCAAAAATACCAAAAATATTCTATCTATCAGATCTCACTCTCGTAAGTGACCGTGAAGGGCTTGACAACCATAATCGTGTTGGTTGCGAGTAGCTATCGCTTTGTGCATGTACGAGGGACTTGAGCGTGGACTCCTACTGGATTGATACCTTGGTTCTCAAAAACTGAGGGAAATACTTACGCTACTCTACTGCATCATCCCTTCCTCTTCGGGGAAAACCAACGCAAGCTCAAGACGTAGCAAGAAGGATTTCTGGCGCCGTTGTCGGGGAGTCTACGCAAAAAGTCAATATACCAAGTACCCATCACAATCACTATCTCTCGCATTACATTATTTGCCATTTGCCTCTCGTTTTCCTCTCCCCCCAATTCACCCTTGCCGTTTTATTCACCCTCTCTCTCCCTATCCTCCCTCTCTGTTTGCCTTTCTGGCTTGTGTGTCAGTTTGCTTGCCTGCTTGTCGTTATGTCTGAAACTGGGGAAGTTATCACCAATTTGGGCGATAACAATATCATGGAAAATTCTGATACTCCTGCTAAAGAACCTACCATCTTTCATACAAAGAAATTCCATGTTGGTAGTGGTAATATTATTGGAATAGGAGTTATTCAAGATTTATTTACTTGTGTCGGTGCTTTACCTTCTATCGGTAGTTCTATCCTTCACAGAACTAGTAGTCTTGCAGACGCTATTGGCATGCTTGTAGTTGAACTTGAAAGATAATTCATGCACATGCATCCTTCTATACAAAGGATTTTTCTGGAATTTTCTAATATTGAGCATTCTTCTGTTAAGCATGCCACTACTATATTTTTGGCTCATGAATTTAGATTCATAATAAGAGAAGCCAAAGAAATCTTTGCGCATTATAGGGTGGACGCTTGCCATCCTCCCATAGAGGCTATCCTCTTTGATCAAGAAGAAATAATGCGTTTTCAATCTCTAGATTATGTTGCTTTTAATAAAAATCTTAGAAGAAAGGTTCCTACCAATGTTTTAGTTGATAGAATTTCTGATCTTAATGATGATTTGGCTATTCGAAATAATGAACTAGGATATTCTCTTGAATATAGGCTCACAAAGTTCTGTCAAATGAATGCTTATAATGATGAATTGGTGGTGCATTATGAAGGACCAAAGGAGGAACCTATACCTCCCAAGGTTGATCTTGGGGATTTTTGTCCCATTAAATTTAGTCCTTTTGATTACTTTTTCTTGCCTCAAATAAAACTTGCTGCCGAATGTAGAGAATATGAAATGAGTTTCACCAATCTATCTTATTACGATGGCAATACCTAGATCTATTCTTGCTCATTATGCCTAGCTAGGGGCGTTAAACGATATCGCTTGTTGGGAGGCAACCCAATTTTATTTTTATTCCTTGCTTTTTGCTCCTGTTTAGTAATAAATAAATTAATTATCCTGTGTTTTGGTTGTATTTTTTGTGTTTAATTAGTGTTTGTGCCAAGTAGAACCGTTGGGAAGACTTGGGGAAAGTCTTGTTGAACTTGCTGTAAAAAACAGAAACTTTAGCGCTCACGAGAACTACTGTCATTTTTATTTGAAGAGTTCTATTTAGTTAATTCTTTTTGAAGATGATTAATAAATAAATTCCTCACGTCCAGAAATTTATTTTATAATTTTTGGGGTTCCAGATTTTGCGCTAGCTACATATTACTACAGACTGTTCTGTTTTTGATAGATTCTGTTTTTCGTGTGTTGTTTGCTTATTTTGATGAATCTATGGCTAGTAAAATAGTTTATAATCCATAGAGAAGTTGGAATACAGTAGGTTTAACACCAATATAAATAAAGAATGAGTTCATTACAGTACCTTGAAGTGGTCTTTTGTTTTCTTTCGCTAACGGAGCTCACGAGTTTTCTATCTTGAGTTTTGTGTTGTGAAGTTTTCAAGTTTTGGGTGAATTCTTTTGATGGATCATGGAACAAGGAGTGGCAAGAGCCTAAGCTTGGGGATGCCCATGGCACCCCCAGGATAATTCAAGGACACCAAAAAGTCAAAGCTTGGGGATGCCCCGGAAGGCATCCCCTCTTTTCGTCCACTTCCATCGGTAATTTACTTGGAGCTATATTTTTATTCACCAACATGATATGTGTTTTGCTTGGAGCGTCTTGTATTATTTGTGTCTTTGTTTGTTAGTATGCCACAATCATCCTTGCTGTACACACCTTTTGAGAGAGCCATACATGAATAAAAATTTGATAGAATACTCTATGTGCTTCACTTATATCTTTTGAGCTAGATAATTTTGCTCTATGTGCTTCACTTATATCCTTTGAGCTGGATAATTTTTCTCTATGTGCTTCACTTAGATCTTTTAGAGCACGGTGGTGGATTCGTTTTAAAGAAACTATTGATCTCTCACGCTTCACTTAAATTAATTTGAGAGTCTCTTAATAGCATGGTAATTTGCCTAATAATAATATGCTTGGTATTCAAGATTTGTGAAACTTTCTTTTGAGTGTGTTGAATACTAAGAAAAGATTGAAGCATGATAATTGTTTTGAGATATGGAGGTGATAATATTAAAGTCATGCTAGTTGAGTAGTTGTGAATTTAAAGAATACTTGTGTTGAAGTTTGTGATTCCCGTAGCATGCACGTATGGTGAACCGTTATGTGATGAAGTCAGAGCATGATTTATTTATTGATTGTCTTCCTTATGAGTGGCGGTCGGGGATGAGCGATGGTCTTTTCCTACCAATCTATCCCCCTAGGAGCATGCGTGTAATACTTTGCTTTGATAACTTCTAAATTTTTGCAATAATTATATGAGTTCTTTATGACTAATGTTGAGTCCATGGATTATACGCACTCTCACCCTTCCACCCTTGCTAGCCTCTCTAATACCGTGCAACTTTCGCTGGTATCATACACCTACCATATCCTTCCTCAAAACAGCCACCATACCTACCTATTATGGCATTTCCATAGCCATCCTGAGATATATTGCCATGCAACTTTCCACCATCTAGTTCATCATGACATATCCATCATTGTCATATTGCTTAGCATGATCATGTAGTTGACATAGTATTTGTGTCAAAGCCACCGTTCATAACTCTTTCATACTTGTCACTCTTGATTCATTGCATATCCCGGTACACCGCCGGAGGCATTCATATAGAGTCATACTTTGTTTTAGTATCGAGTTGTAATCATTGAGTTGTAAATAAATAGAAGTGTGATGATCATCATTCAATAGAGCATTGCCCCCCCCCCACCAAAGGAGAAAGGACAAAGAAAAAAATAAGGCCCAAAAAAAGGGGCAATGCTACTATCCTTTTTTTTCCACACTTGTGCTTCAAAGTAGCACCATGATATAGCAAGTCTCATATATTGTGCTTCAAAGTAGCACCATGTTCTTCATATAGAGAGTCTCATATGTTGTCACTTTCATATACTAGTGGGAATTTTACGTTATAGAACTTGACTTGTATATTCCAATGATGGGCTTCCTCAAATTGCCCTAGGTCTTCATGAGCAAGCAAGTTGGATGCACACCCACTAGTTTCTTTTGTTGAGCTTTCATACATTTATAGCTCTAGTGCATCCGTTGCATGGCAATCCCTACTCACTCACATTGATATCTATTGATGGGCATCTCCATAGCCCGTTGATACGCCTAGTTGATGTGAGACTATCTTCTCCTTTTTGTCTTCTCCACAACCACCATTCTATTCCACCTATAGTGCTATATCCATGGCTCACGCTCATGTATTGCGTGAAGATTGAAAAAGTTAGAGTATGAAACAATTGCTTGGCTTGTCATCGGGGTTGTGCATGATTTAAATACTTTGTGTGGGGAAGATGGAGCATAGCCAGACTATATGATTTTGTACGGATAACTTTCTTTGGCCATGTTATTTTGAGAAGACATAATTACTTTGTTAGTATGCTTGAAGTATTATTATTTTCTATGTCAATATAAACTTTTGTCTTGAATCTTTCTAATCTGAATATTCATACCACAATTAAGAAGATTTGCATTGAAATTATGCCAAGTAGCACTCCGCATCAAAAATTCTCTTTTTATCATTTACCTACTCGAGGACGAGAAGGAATTAAGCTTGGGGATGCCTGATACATCTCCAACGTATCTATAATTTTTGATTGCTCCATGCTATATTATCTACTGTTTTGGACTATATTGGGCTTTATTTTCCACTTTCATATTATTTTTGGGAATAACCTATTAACCGGAGGCCCAGCCCAGAATTGTTGTTTTTTGCCTATTTCTGTGTTTCGGATAAACAGAATATCAAACGGAGTCCAAACGGAATAAAATCTTCAGAAATGTGATTTTCTCACCGAACGTGATCTAGGAGACTTGGACCCTACTGCAAGGGATCAAAAAGGTGGTCACGAGGGTGGGGGCCCCACCTAGGGCGCGCCCCCTGCCTCGTGGGCCCCTCGGTGCTCCACCAACATACTCCTTCCTCCTATATATACACACGTACCCCCAAACGATCAGAACATGAGCCAAAACCCTAATTCCACCACCGCAACTTTCTGTATCCACGAGATCCCATCTTGGGGCCTGTTCCGGAGCTCCGCCAGAAGAGGGCCGTCATCACGGGGAGCTTCTACATCATCCTAGCCCCTCCGATGAAGTGTGAGTAGTTTACCTCAGACCTTCGGGTACATAGTTAGTAGCTAGATGGCTTTTTCTCTCTCTTTGAATCTCAATACAAAGTTCTCCCCCTCTCTTGTGGAGATCTATTCGATGTAATCTTCTTTTTGCGGTGTGTTTGTTGAGACCGATGAATTGTGGGTTTATGATCAAGTCTATCTATGAATAATATTTGAATCTTTTTTGAATTCTTTTATGCATGATTGGTTATCTTTGCAAGTCTCTTCGAATTATCCGTTTGGTTTGGCCAACTAGATTGGTAGTTCTTGCCATGGGAGAAGTGCTTAGCTTTGTGTTCGATCTTGCGGTGTCCTTACCCAATGACAGAAGGGGCAGCAAGGCATGTATTGTATCGTTGCCATCGAGGATAACAAGATGGGGTTTATTTCATATTGCATGAATTTATCTCTCTACATCATGTCATCTTGCTTAAGGCGTTACTCTGTTTTTAACTTAATACTCTAGATGGATGCTGGATAGCAGTCGATGAGTGGAGTAATAGTAGTAGATGCAGAATCGTTTCGATCTACTTGTCACGGACGTTATGCCTATATACATGATCATGCCTAGATATTCTCATAATTATGCACAATTCTATCAATTGCTCAACGGTAATTTGTTCACCCACCGTAGAATACTTATGCTCTTGAGAGAAGCCACTAGTGAAACCTATGGCCCCCGGGTCTATTCTCATCATATCAATCTCTATCACTTTTCTATTGTTTTGCTATTTACTTTGCTTTTACTTTTTACTTTGCATCTTTATATCAAAAATACCAAAAATATTCTATCTATCAGATCTCACTCTCGTAAATGACCGTGAAGGGCTTGACAACCCCTAATCGCGTTGGTTGCGAGTAGCTATCGCTTTGTGCAGGTACAAGGGACTTGAGCGTGGGCTCCTACTGGATTGATACCTTGGTTCTCAAAAACTGAGGGAAATACTTACGCTACTCTGCTGCATCATCCCTTCCTCTTCGGGGAAAACCAACGCAAGCTCAAGACGTAGCAGTAGGTTTGTCCCAAAAATGATATAAAAGTGTAAAATAAAGCCCATTAACATCCAAAACAGATAATATAATAGCATGGAGCAATCAAAAATTATAGATACATTGGAGACGTATCAAGCATCCCCAAGCTTAATTCCTGCTCGTCCTCGAGTAGGTAAATGATAAAAGAAGAATTTTTGATGTGGAATGCTTTCTAACATATTTCTCAATGTAATTTTTCTTTATTGTGGTATGAATGTTCAGATCCGAAAGATTCAAGATAAAATTTTAATATTGACATAGAAATAATAATACTTAAAAGAAAGTTATGTCTTCTCAAAATAACATGGCCAAAGAAAGTTATCCCTACAAAATCATATAGTCTGGCTATGCTCTATCTTCACCACAAAAATATTTAAATAATGCACAACCCCGATGACATGCCAAGCAATTGTTTCATACTTTTGGTGTTCTCAAACTTTTTCAATCTTGACGCAATATATGAGCGTGAGCCATGGATATAGCACTATATGTGGAATAGAATGGTGGTTGTGGAGAAGACAAAAAGGAGAAGATAGTCTCACATCAACTAGGCGTATCAACGGGCTATGGAGATGCCCATCAATAGATATCGATGTGAGTGAGTAGGGATTGCCAGGCAACGGATGCACTAGAGCTATAAGTATATGAAAGCTCAACAAAAGAAACTAAGTGGGTGTGCATCCAACTCGCTTGCTCATGAAGACCTAGGGCATTTTGAGGAAGCCCATCATTGGAATATACAAGCCAAGTTCTATAATGAAAAATTCCCAGTAGTATATGAAAGTGATATCATACGAGACTCTCTATCATGAAGATCATGGTGCTACTTTGAAGCACAATTGTGGAAAAGGGATAGTAGCATTGTCCCTTCGCTCTTTTTCTCTCATTCATTTTTTTATTTGGGCCTTTTTTATGGCCTCTTTTTTTTCCTTTTTTTCGTCCGGAGTCTCATCCCGACTTGTGGGGGAATCATAGTTTCCATCATCGTTTCCTCACTTGGGACAATGCTCTAATAATGATGATCATCACACTTTTTTTACTTACAACTCAAGAATTACAACTCAAGACTTAGAACAAAATATGACTCTATGTGAATGCCTCCAGCGGTGTACCGGGATGTGCAATGACGCATGAGTGACATGTATGAAGAATTATGAATGGTGGCTTTGCCACAAATACGATGTCAACTACATGATCATGCAAGCAATATGACAATGATGAAGCGTGTCATAATAACGGAACGGTGGAAAGTTGCATGGCAATATATCTCGGAATGGCTACGGAAATGCCATAATAGGTAGGTATGGTGGCTGTTTTGAGGAAGGTATATGGTGGGTTTATGGTACCGGCGAAAGTTGCGCGATACAAGAGAGGCTAGCAATGGTGGAAGGGTGAGAGTGCGTATAATCCATGGACTCACATACTTATTGCAAAAATATATTAGTTATCGAAAAAAGTATTACGCGCATGCTCCTAGGGGGATAGATTGGTAGGAAAAGACCATCGCTCGTCCCCGACCGTCACTCATAAGGAAGATAATCAATAAATAAATCATGCTCCGACTTCATCACATAACAGTTCACCATACGTGCATGCTATGGGAATCACAAACTTCAACACAAGTGTTTCTCAAATTCACAACTACTCAACTAGCAGGACTCTAATATCACCATCTCCATATCCCAAAACAATTATCAAGTATCAAACTTCTCATAGTATTCAATGCACTTCTATGAAAGTTTTTATATTATTCCTAAAAGCAAATTTCCATGTTGTTCTAAAGGACTCTCAAAATAATATAAGTGAAGCATGAGAGATCAACTATTTCTATAAAATAAAACCACCACCATGCTCTAAAAGATATAAGTGAAGAAGTAGAGCAAAAACTATATATCTCAAAAGATATAAGTGAAGCACATAGAGTATTCTAATAAATTTCAAATCATGTGAGTCTGTCTCAAAAGGTGTGTACAGGAAGGATGATTGTGGTGAACTAAAAAGCAAAGACTCAATCCGTACAAGACGCTCCAAGCAAAACACATATCATGTGGTGAATAAAAATATATCTCCAAGTAAAGTTACCGATGGACGAAGACGAAAGAGGGGATGTGTAACGCCCTCGATGCGGCTATATCTCCCACGTGTTGAAGCACGACTTAGAGGCATAACCGCATTGAAAGCAATGTCACAAGTGAGGTAATCTTCACACAACCCATGTAATACATAAGTGAAAGAGATACATAGTTGGCTTACAATCGCCACTTCACACAATTACATGAATGAAGCATTACATCATCCAAATACAATCAAGGTCCGACTATGGAACCAAAATAAAAGAAGACTACCCCAAATGCTACACAGATCCCCGATCGACCCCAACTGGGCTCCACTACTGATCAACTAGAACGAAACAACACAAAGGACAAGATCTTCATCGAGCTCCTCCTTGAGCTTGGTTGCGTCATCTGCATGGTTCAACGGCACCTGCAAGCTGGTTTTGGAAGTATCTGTGAGTCACGGGGACTCAGCAATCTCACACCCTCGCGATCAAGACTATTTAAGCTTATAGGTAAGGTAAGGTATGATGTGGAGCTGCAGCAAGCGACTAGCATATTTGTGTGGCTAACATATGCAAAAGAGAGCGAGAAGATAAGGCAAAAGCACGGTCAAACAACTATGATCAAGAAGTGATCCTAGAACAACCTACGCAAGCATTACTCCAACACCGTGTTCACTCCCCGGACTCCGCCGAGAAGAGACCATCACCGTAACACACGCGCTTGGTGCATTTTAATTAAGATCAACTTCAGATTTTCTACAACCGGACATTAACAAATTCCCATCTGCCCATAACCGCGGGCACGGCTTTCAAAAGTTCAAATCCCTGCAGGGGTGTCCCAACTTAGCCCATCACAAGCTCTCACGGTCAACGAAGGATATTCCTTCTCCCAAGACAATCCGATCAGACTCGGCATCCAGGTTACAAGACATCCTCGACAATGGTAAAACAAGTCCAGCAACGCCGCCCGAATGTGCCGACAAATCCCGATAGGAGCTGCACATATCTCGTTCTCAGGGCACACTCAGATTGTCCAAACTTCCGGTAGGCCAGCCCAGAGTTGCCCCTGGTGGCCACCAGCGGCTGACAGGTTGGACCAACACTCAGAGGAGCACTGGCCCAGGGGGGTTAAAATAATGATGACCCTTGAGTCTATAGAACCCAAGGGAAAGAAAAGGTTAGGTGGCAAATGGTAAAACCAATGTTGGGCATTGCTGGAGGAGTTTTATTCAAGGCAAACTATCAAGGGGTTCCCATTATAACCCAACCGCGTAAGGAACGCTAAATCCGGGAACATAACCCCGATATGACGGAAACTAGGGCGGCAAGAGTGGAAGAAAACACCAGGCATAAGGCCGAGCCTTCCACCCTTTACCAAGTATATAGATGCATTAATTAGATAAGATATATTGTGATATCCCAACAAGATATCCATGTTCCAAACATGGAACAAACTTCAAATCTTCACCTGCAACTACCAACGCTATAAGAGGGGCTGAGCAAGCGGTAACATAGCCAAACAACGGTTTGCTAGGACAAGGTGGGTTAGAGGCTTGGTTCAACAATATGGGAGGCATGATAAGCAAGTGGTAGGTATCGCAGCATAGGCATAGCAAAATAGCGAGCAACTAGCAAGCAAAGATAGAAGTGATTTTGAGGGTAAGGTCATCTTGCCTGAAATCCCGCAAGGAAGAAGAACGAGTCCATGAAGAAGACAAACGGGCCTAGTCGAACGGGTCCTCACAAATGAGACGTTATCGGAACCAACCCAAAGAAGCAACACCGGAAAGAAGCACACAACATAGTAAACAAACAACACATGGACATGGCATGATGCACAACCAAGTATGATGCATGTCCGGTTTAATGATACATGGCATGGCATGGCAAAGAGCACAAACAATCCTACAAATTAAGTGGAGCTCATTATGCAACGGAGTTGCATATTGAAGAAAACACCACATGACTTATTTAGTTCTCTCTCGTTTATGTACCCAACAAGATTAAATGTTGTTAGCATGGCAAGAGGTGAAACATGATGAAACTATCTAATCTAGGCAAGTTTAAATGAGGCCGGAACAACAAAACAACAAGTCCGAAAACTCCTCATATGCATATATTAGGTTTGGTACTGTTCTGCCCTAAACATAATTTTAGAGTCATTAAACATGCAAAAAAAGTGCACCATGTTAAACTAGGCATTTTTCTACCCCATTTACATATAAAGTTTATTAAATTCGGAGTTACGGTTATTTAGTTATGAAATAAATCATTTTAGCAAGTTAATTAAGCAAGTTTAAACAAATAGCAATTTAATAATTTTAAACATAGATCAAATTTGCAAATTATTAATCTACACAAAATTCTAAGCAAGTTTCATATATTAAGTTTTTTCATGTGATGCTTAGTTTGCGAGTTAAAATATGCATGAAGCTTAGGGGCTAATCTGTAAAACTGCAATTCCCTGGAAATTAGCTAAATTCGCAGAGCCTCAAAAAAAGATACTGGGCCGGATCTGCTGGCCCAACAACAGGGGAAAAAAGGGTGGGGCGCCAGGGGTGTTCTCACCATGGGCTTGGCCCATTCGGTGGGAGGAGGGAGGTCTGGCGCTGGCTTGCTCATGCGGCCCACGATGGCGCTGGAGGTGGGCCTTGGCGAGGGGCGCTGGAGTCAGATCACGATGCGAGGCAGGGAGACGCTGACGATGCTCGCGCGATCAACGGCGCTCGAGCGGGACGAGCGAAGCTCCTCTGCTTTCGAGCAGAGCGAGCAGGGGCTGGCGACGAAGGACTTGGCAAGGGCGGCGCAGAGACTTGGCGGACGACGGCATGCTTGGTGCGAGGCGGCGAGATCCAGCGGGGAAGCAGCTTGGCGGCACCGTGCTTGGGAGGAGGCCGTCGGCGGAAATGGTGTGGATGGAGCAAGGCGGCGGTGACTCGGTACTTGATGCGCAGGGGCGAAGCAGAAAATGCCAGCGCACGGGCTTGGCAGGTCGAGCTGCGGAACTTGGCGGGTCACTAGAGCGTTCGACACGGGGCGGCATACTCATCCAAGGTTCGACAGAAGCGGGGCTCGGCAGCCACAGGAAGATGCGCTCGGGATGATGCAGGGGAGCGGTGGCGGCGACTTGGCGTCAGGAGGTGCGAGGAAGGCCGGGACGGTCCTGATCTGGGCGGACCCAAGGCGGAGGAGCGGTTCCCGGTGATGATTTGAACATCGGCGGCCACGGAGCTCCATGGGTCCTTGTGTTCCCTGCGAGAGAGAGAGGAAGCAAGGAGATGAGAGGGAGAGAGAGAAAGGGAAGGGAAGGGAGAAGATACACGGGCGCAGGGTGAGGGGGGCCGGCCTGATGCAGCGGGCGGTGGCTCCCGCGAGGTCGAGGAGGTTGGATCGAGAGGAGGGGATCAGGGGATGCCCTGGTGGTGCCTGCTCCGGCGAGCCCTACGCAGAGGCGGCGGGGCTGGCTGCTCTGGTTGGGTCGCTGTTGGCAGGGGAGATCGAGCAGAAGGAGATCTTGGAGGATCCCGAGGTGGGGGGGTTGAGTGTGGCGGCGGCGAGGAGGAATGATGGGGCATCTCTCCTTGATTTTAGGGTTGCCCCGATATTTATATAGCAGGTGGATTTGGGGTGCATCTGGGTCCTCCGATCTTAATCGGACGGTCGCGAAAATATAGCTAGGGAGTCCAAATAAGAAAACGGAGACGTTTTGTAGATGTTTGGGGATGATCCGGACACGATGGTGACGACTGCTCGGGTCAGGTCCGGGACAATTTTCGGACGCGCGCGAGCGGGCTGCGGGCTGTCAAGAGAGGTTAGGTTGGACCTGGCAGTAGGTAGTGAGCTGTGTAGACGGTCTCGAGCTGAGAGAAGAGAAGAGAGGGAGGCCCGACGACTGTTTCCCGAGACCGAAAACGTCCGACGATTTGACCGACTATACTGCCGCTATAGTTTAACGGTTGGGCTATCAAACGAACTCCGAATGCGATGAAACTTGACAGACGGTCTACCTACACTATAATAAGACCGCACGCCAACTTTCAACCCAATCCGAGAACATTTTCCGGCCACTTATAAAATACTATTTCGGACATGCCGCGGGCGCGTGCAAGTGTGTCTGGGCTCAGAACGGGCAACAGAGAGAACGAGGAGGCCGGGACGCATGCAAGTTTTGAAAACATGATGATGCAATGCACATGATGACATGACAATATGCGACACGCAAGCAAAGACAGGGCAACAACAGCGAAATAACTGGAGGACACCTAGCACATCAGTCTCGCGGTGTTACAACACTCCACCACTACGAGAGGATCTCGTCCTGAGATCTAGAATGGCACCGGAGGGAAAACGGAAGAGAAAGAGAAGAGGTAAAGCTAAGTTGCTTCTTTGACCAATGAGTGAAACCAAAGAACCTTGAAAAGGTTAAACCATTTCGAGAAAAGAATACAACGGAGATGAATGAAGTTTAAAACACTCCGTTAGAAAAGAGGAACAAGGAAAGACAACCTCGGGTAGCACTCCGGTTGAGAAGGGATGCAAGACTTGATAAGGAGGAAAGAACTTGAGCAAAGGGCACAACACCCCGGTTAAATGGATAGGCATGAAAAGAACATGATCTTTGATGAAATGAGATGATTGTTGAAGAAAGCAACATCACAGTGCCTCCGGAACAAAAGAATAGAAGATAGATAATTGAAATAGGAGAATTGAGAAGAAAATGCCAACTTCTGTCACAAAAGAGCTTGAAAAGGGATCTTTAGGAGAAGGGTCAAACGGAGTTGTTGGAAACCCAACAATGAAAAGATAGGCTTGAAGTGGGATTATGAAAAACATCTCGAAATCTTGAGGTGAAATTCTGCCACTCACGGAAAAACAATAGATTGGCTTGATATAAAGAAGGAGACCAGAAACTTATTCACCGGGAGGATAATTGAAGAACTTGGATCATTTATAAGCACCATAAGTAGCAACAATCCTTAGGGAAAGTTTTAGGCGAAATATAACCCAAGATAAATCCAATGAAGAGATTGATGGATTTAAAATATCTCATTCTTGATATCTTGTGAATCATGAACCACGAAGGAAAATTATCAAGAATGACATAACACCACCTCCAATGATACTGAATAAAGAATTGCACTTTGAAATGCAAGATAAAGAATGCTTGAGCTCCTCTGAAAAGAATCTCAATGAACACTTCGAGAAGGAATTAAATCCTTGATGAACCATCATGTTGAGCCTCCATGAAGAACTCCGGAAAACAAAAGGAAGATCAAACAAAAGGAAAGAGAAGTTGAAAACACAAGGTGAAACCTTGCAATGATTAGATGGACCTTCGCGACGATATATTTGAGAGAGCTTGGAACTCCGGAAAAGAAAAGATGAAACAATAGAAACTGAGAATTTGGTGAACCTCCGGAATAAGGAATTAAATAGTTGGATGAAGCAAGAATAAGAATTACGTTATGCGTATCCTTCACCAATTTAAATTGATGACAAGCAGCGGATTTGGTATACTACTTATTCTCGTAGAAAAGATGAAGATAGATATAGCGCAAACTTGATAAGGTCTTCCAAGAACCACCGGTAGGGTAGAAACAACGAATGAATAGATATGATACACGAAGGAAGAGAATCTTGGATGAACCATCGTAAGAATTGAGAATGAACGAAAATACATGAGAGAGTTTAGATACAAGAGAATGAAGAGATCAAGAGCTGATAAGAGAATACTTGAATGATGCACCGGTAAGATTTGGAGAATGATAACTGAAAGCTGAGAATTTATAAACCTGAATTGATGGACTCCGGATAATCAAACTAAACAGAATCTTGAATTGCTCCGGATAGGTGAAAAGAATTCTGACAATCGAAAACAATTATGAGAGGATGGGCTCGAATCAGAATCACGAATCTCTGAGAGAACGGATAAGATATGGAGGTAAAACTCTTCTTCGGTCTTCAAATGCAGAGAATGATGATGAGGAAACACCACCATGAATTATTTAGACACTCCGAAAGAATCAAAACGAAGAGGTTGAACCAACGATGAAAAGAATTTGAAAGATCTTGGAGAAATACATATGACCGACGATGAATCATTCTTACATCAAACTTTGAGATGAATTTGAAAATAGCTGCGGTAAAATTAGAAGAGTCAGGTAAGATCCTGGAAGAAGACCTGTGGGCTAGGGCCCACTCAAAAGAAAAAACACCGTTGAAAAGATTTAAAACAGAGATTGCGCCGGTTGAATTAAATGGCTTGAATGAGATAACATCCTTGAAAGAGCTTGAACGAATATAGAGTGGAAACACGAATCTTCGAGATATCTTGAACACTCCGGAACAATAAATAGCGAGAAGTGGAATGATAATGAGGTGCACCGGCATAAGAAAAGCATTTGAAACTAGGAAAAGGATGTGATCACCATCGAAAGATTGCATCGAACACACCGGGGAAGATAAAAGAACAAAGAATTATAAACTTGAGGCTCCGTTAGAATCTTCCTGAGAATCACCGGGTAAGAACATGAAGGAAAAGAATGGAGAGACTTCACATGAATAAAAGGATACTTGATTAAGAAATCTGAGTCCTTGAAGAAACAAGGGTGGGTGGGCGGGAAAAACAAAGGCAACTTGGAGACGGATGAAACAAACACCGTTGAGAAAAACTGATAATTGATCTTGCGAATGTTGAAGTGATCGGATCCACTTGAAGAGAGACACACCGGTTGAAAAGGATTGACATGATAGACTCGATGGTCGAGAAGGATTAGTATTCACATCGGAGTATAAGAACACCATCTGGGGAAGGTATGGAATCAATACTTGACATTGAAGCAACTCGAATACCACAACTCAAAACAAAACAAAGGATTGGCTTGCAGAATAAGCCGGAACAAACATATGATAGAGATTTCGTCCAAAGTTTTCGTGGTGGGGCCTACACGGGCTCGATCATACAGCACCATCATGTACAAGGAAGTGCACGTGACATACGAAGCGTCCCCAAGTCGGCATAGCCAAGGACTCTTAAGACACAACGAGACCACTGTAAAACCATCCAGGGATAGGCGGACCACTAGACGTCGAACCCCAATTTCATATCATACATCTGTTGGAAAGATATCCTAAGAGCTACTTTAATTCCCACTTATAAACTCCCGAAATTTTCCAGTTATGCAAACAGGTGTTGGGGATACAGGGGAAGCATAATATCTCACCCAAAACTAACAAATCCTACATCCAGCTGTATCCATCCTTCAACACATAACCAAGAAACCTTCGTAAATCGTTTACCTCAACCTTCGAAAAGCATCCGTTATACGAGTTATGGCAATACTCCCGAACTCCCGCCCCAGTACTGGGTGGCGTCGAGGTTATCTCACCAACAACTGCATAAAAGATATTTTTGATGTCAGCGAAACTACTCTCAGGTATTCCAGAACTGCAACGATAAAATTGTGACGACAACACCTCGGAGCTCAACTCCCCGGGACACTGCCACAACCCCTAAATGACAGGAGGCACCAAGAACAATGTTCTCGTCACAAAACCATCGGAACGATTCCAAGATACCCGCGTGATCCTAAATTTTTTTTAGTGAAATTTGAGGAGAGAAGAGTCAAAACTCTATGTCAGGGTGCCTTACCAGAGCGACGAAGGGACTGAGGAGTAAAAATAAGTCCTAACTCTCTGATATATATAATCCTAAATGACCCAAATATTTTTCTAGACTCGCCAGCGATTCGATCAAGCAGGGGGCTCCTAAGGTCGGGGAAGGCTCTGATAACCAACCTATAACGCCCTCGATGCAGCTATATCTCCCACGTGTCGAAGCACGACTTAGAGGCATAACCGCATTGAAAATAATGTCGCAAGTGAGGTAATCTTCACACAACCCATGTAATACATAAGGGAAAGAGATACATAGTTGGCTTACAATCGCCACTTCACACAATTACATGAATAAAGCATTACATCATCCAAATACAATCAAGGTCCGACTACGGAACCAAAATAAAACAAGACTACCCCAAATGCTACATAGATCCCCGATTGACCCCAACTGGGCTCCACTACTGATCAACTAGAACGAAACAACACAAAGGACAAGATCTTCATCGAGCTCCTCCTTGAGCTTGGTTGCATCATCTACACGGTTCAACGGCACCTGCAAGCTGGTTTTGGAAGTATCTGTGAGTCACGGGGACTCAGCAATCTCACACCCTCGCGATCAAGACTATTTAAGCTTATAGGTAAGGTAAGGTATGATGTGGAGCTGCAGCAAGTGACTAGCATATTTGTGTGGCTAACATACGCAAAAGAGAGCGAGAAGAGAAGGCAAAAGCACGGTCGAACAACTATGATCAATAAGTGATCCTAGAACAACCTACGCAAGCATTACTCCAACACATTCATTGTGAGTGCTTTTACGGGTTGCTCAACTCTCGGCTATTTTCACCATCTAAATGATTGCATCTTCCCGTTCTCACAATTTCTCAAAGGTTATTGTATTGATACTATGGAATTTAGAGTGAAAAAACAATAGGGTTCAATTTGATTCATTTTGGAAACTCTAGCGGGGCCATCCCAAATTCCTCTCAGCTGTCATAATTGAATAAAAGGGATCGTATAGCTTTCGTGTTCACTTCCCGGACTCCACCGAGAAGAGACCATCACGGTAACACACGCGGTTGGTGCATTTTAATTAAGATCAACTTCAGGTTTTCTACAACCGGACATTAACAAATTCCCATCTGACCATAACCGCGGGCACGACTTTCGAAAGTTCAAATCCCTGCAGGGGTGTCCCAACTTAGCCCATCACAAGCTCTCACGGTCAACGAAGGATATTCCTTCTCCAAAGACAATCCGATCAGACTCGGCATCCAAGTTACAAGACATCCTCGACAATGGTAAAACAAGTCCAGCAACACCGCCCGAATGTGTCGACAAATCCCGATAGGAGCTGCACATATCTCGTTCTCGGGGCACACTCAGATTGTCCAAACTTTCGGTAGGCCAGCCCAGAGTTGCCCCTGGTGGCCACCGGCGGCTGACAGGTTAGACCAACACTCAGAGGAGCACTGGCCCGGGGGGGTTAAAATAATGATGACCCTTGAGTCTGCAGAACCCAAGGGAAAGAAAAGTCTAGGTGGCAAATGGTAAAACCAATGTTGGGCATTGCTGGAGGAGTTTTATTCAAGGCGAACTGTCAAGGGGTTCCCATTATAACCCAACCGCTCAAGGAATGCAAAATCCGGGAACATAACACCGATATGACGGAAACTAGGGCGGCAAGAGTGGAACAAAACACCAGGCATAAGGCCGAGCCTTCCACCCTTTACCAAGTATATAGATGCATTAATTAGATAAGAGATATTGTGATATCCCAACAAGATATCCATGTTCCAAACATGGAACAAACTTCAAATCTTCACCTGCAACTAACAACACTATAAGAGGGGCTGAGCAAGCGGTAACATAGCCAAACAACGGTTTGCTAGGACAAGGTGGGTTAGAGGCTTGGTTCAACAATATGGGAGGCATGATAAGCAAGTGGTAGATATCGCAGCATAGGCATAGCAAAAGAGTGAGCAACTAGCAAGCAAAGATGGAAGTGATTTCGAGGGTAAGGTCATCTTGCCTGAAATCCCGCAAGGAAGAAGAACGAGTCCATGAAGAAGACAAACGGGCGTAGTCAAATGGGTCCTCACAAACGCGACGTTATCGGAACCAACCCGAAGAAGCAACACTGGAAAGAAGCACAAAACATAGTAAACAAACAACACATGGACATGGCATGATGCACAACCACGTATGATGCATGTCCGGTTTAATGATACATGGCATGGCATGGCAAAGAGCACAAACAATCCTACAAATTAAGTGGAGCTCATTATGCAACGGAGTTGCATATTGAAGAAAACACCACATGACTTATTTAGTTCTCTCTCGTTTATGTAACCAACAAGATTAAATGTTGTTAGCATGGCAAGAGGTGAAACATGATGGAACTATCTAATCTAGGCAAGTTTAAATGAGGCCGGAACAACAAAACAACAAGTCCGGAAACTCCTCATATGCATATATTAGGTTTGGTACTGTTCTGACCTAAACATAATTTTAGAGTCATTAAACATGCAAAAAAAGTGCACCATGTTAAACTAGGCATTTTTATACCCCATTTACATATAAAGTTTATTAAATTCGGAGTTACGGTTATTTAGTTATGAAATAAATCATTTTAGTAAGTTAATTAAGCAAGTTTAAACAAGCAGCAATTTAATCATTTTAAACATAGATGAAAGTAGCAAATTATTAATCTACACAAAATTCTAAGCAAGTTTCATATATTATGTTTTTCCATGTGATGCTTAGTTTGCGAGTTAAAATATGCATGAAGATTAGGGGCTAATCTGTAAAACTGCAATTCCGTGGAAATTACCTAAATTTGCAGAGCCTCAAAAAAAGATACTGGGCCGGATCTGCTGGCCCAACAACAGGGGAAAAAAGGGTGGGGTGCTAGGGGTGTTCTCACCATGGGCTTGGCCCATTCGGTGGGAGGAGGGAGGTCTGGCGCTGGCTTGCTCACGCGGCCCATGATGGCGCTGGACGTGGGTTTAGGCGAGGAGGAATGATGGGGCATCTCTCCTTGATTTTAGGGTTGCCCCAATATTTATATAGCGGGTGGACTTGGGGTGCATCTGGTTCCTCCGATCTTAATCGGACGGTCGCGAAAATATAGCTAGGGAGTCCAAATAAGAAAACGGAGACATTTTGTAGATGTGTGGGAATGATCTGGACACGACAGTGACGACTACTCGGGTCGGGTCCGGGACAATTTTCGGACGCGCGCGAGGCGGCTGCGGGCTGACGAGAGAGGTTAGGTTGGACCTGGCGGTAGGTAGTGAGCTGTGTAGACGGTCTCCAGCTGAGAGAAGAGAAGAGAGGGAGGCCCGACGACTGTTTCCGGAGACCGAAAACGTCCGACGATTTGACCGACTATACTGCCTCTATAGTTTAACGGTTGGGCTATCAAACAAACTCCGAATGCGATGAAACTTGACAGACGGTCTACCTACACTATAATAAGACCGCACGCCAACTTTCAACCCAATCCAAGAACATTTTCCGGCCACTTATAAAATACTATTTCGGACATGCCGCGGGCGCGTGCAAGTGTGTCTGGGCTCAGAACGGGCAACGGAGAGAATGAGGAGGCCGGGACGCATGCAAGTTTCGAAAACATGATGATGCAATGCACATGACGACATGACAATATGCGACACGCAAGCAAAGACAGAGCAACAATAGTGAAATAACTGGAGGACACCTGACACATCGGTCTCGGGCGTTACAGGATGCCTTCCGGGGCATCCCCAAGCTTAGGCTTTTTTATGTACTTGAATTTTACCTTGGGGTGCCATGGTCATCCCCAAGCTTAGGCTCTTTCCACTCCTTGTTCCATAATCCATCAAATCTTTACCCAAAACTTGAAAACTTCACAACACAAAACTTAAAATAGAAAATCTCGTGAGCTCCGTTAGCGAAAGAAAACAAAACACCACTTCAAGGTACTGTAATGAACTCATTCTTGATTTATATTGGTGTTAAACCTACTTTATTCCAACTTCACTATGGTTTATAAAATCTTTTACTAGCCATAGATTCATCAAAATAAGCAAACAACACACGAAAAACAAAATCTGTCAAAAACAGAACAGTCTGTAGTAATCTGTAGCTAACGCAAACTTATGGAACCCCATAAATTCTAAAATAAATTGCTGGATGTGTGTAATTTATCTATTAATCATCTGCAAAAAGAATTAACTAAATATCACTCTCCGAATAAAAAGGCAGCAATTCTCATGAGCACTAAAGTTTCTGTTTTTTACAGCAAGATCAAAAAGACTTTCCACAAGTCTTCCCAACGGTTCAACTTGGCACAAGCACTAATTAAACACAAAAAACACAACCAAAACAGAGGCTAGATAAATTATTTATTACTAAACAGGAGCAAAAAACAAGGAATAAAAATAAAATTGGGGGATCCGCCGGTTTTGACACTGACATTGGTGCTTTCATTGAGAGTTCCTCTGTGTCGTCACCGTTAGGCTTGATGACTCCTACTATCATCGATGGCGATGCAGTCCAGGGTGAGACTTTTCTCCCCCGACAGATCTTCGTGTTCAGCAGCTTTGCACTGCGGGCCAAGTCTCTTGGCCATCTGGAGCAGATTGAAAGTTACGCCCCTGGCCACCAGGTCAGGTTTGGAAGCTTAAACTACATGGCCGATATCCGTCGAGACTTGATCCTCGACGGATTCAAGCCTCTGCCTTGTGTGTCACACGGTCACGATGAGTACGATTTAGCTCTACCATCGGATAGTGTCACACGCAACGAAGGGTTGTACCCTCGAGAAGCAGTCAAAGCGGCGGCGTAAACGCCGCTCCAAATCCCGCCTCGACAGAAACAACGATCATACAGACCCAGCGTTAGAGCAGGGGGAACCATTGCCGGACCACGGCAACACGAAGGATCAAGCCGAACAACCTGACTCTGTCAAAGATAATAGTCCGAACGACTTCACACCGGACAGACACCCGGAGCAACAGAATGCCCGTCAAAGGCTTGTTGCCACTGCGGGGAGTCTAAAAAAGCAGAAGCAAAGACTCAAGGCTGCACAAGACACACTCGGAATCAGATGGAGCAAAGTACTCAACGCAGCAGTGAAGTACGGCGGTAATCGCCCCACCAAGAGCTACCCGAAGCGGAAGTTGCTACCCGAATTCGATGAGGAGGCCATAGATCCCCCGCAACCAAAAATTAAAATGGCCACCTGGCCGGATAGATGACCTCACGGCCAACATAGAGCGGCAAGCAATGCCGCACATAAGCCAATACGCGATCCACGCGAGGGCTCGCATCAAAAGGACGGCGCAACCAGATCCATCTATGGACCACGCAGGCGCGCTCCAGCATACGATGCAACACAACAAACATCCGAACTCTATGGTACACCCAGATACAGGGGTGCGGCACACCCCCTATGTTTCACCGACGAGGTACTGGACCATGAATTTCTAGAGCGATTCAAACCCGTAAACATAGAGGCATGCGACGGAACAACAGACCCTGGGGTCTGGATTGAGGACTATATCCTCCATATCCATATGGTTCGAGGAGATGATCTCCACGCCATTAAGTATTTACCCCTCAAACTCAAAGGGACAGCTCGACACTGGCTTAAAAGCCTCCCCGAAAGCTCTATTGGAAGCTGGGAAGAGCTCAAAGACGCTTTTTGGGAAAAATTTCAAGGGACTTATTTCCGACCTCCGGACGCGAACGATTTGAGTCATATAACTCAACAACCCGGAGAGTCAGCCCGAAAGCTTTCGAACAGGTTCCTTACTAAAAAGAACCAAATAGTCGACTGTCCAAATGCTGAAGCCTTGGTAGCTTTTAAGCATAGCGTCCGTGACGAATGGCTTGCCAGACACCTCGGCCAAGAAAAGCCGAGAACAATGGCAGCATTAACAAGCCTCATGACCCGCTTTTGCGCGGGTGAGGATAGCTGGCTAGCCAGATGCAGCACCAGCGACCCCAATACATCCGAAGTTAGAGATGGAAATGGGAAATCACGGCGCAACAACAATAATAAACGCCGGAATAAAGAGGACAACACGAAGAGCACGACAGTAAACGCCGGATTTGAAAGCTCTCGGCCAAGTCAGCAAAAGGCGCCCTCTAAAGGCGCTAGAGACGAACTGTCCAGCCTAAACAAAATTCTGGACCAACTATGTCAGATCCATAGCACCCCCGGTAAACCTGCTAATCATACCCACAGAGAATGTTGGGTCTTCAAGCAGTCTGGCAAGCTCAACGCCGTACACAAAGGGGAAGATGCGCCAAGCGAAGACGAGGATGAGCCTCTCAAGGAAGACACTGGGGAATAAAGAAAATTTCCACCAGAAGTCAAAACAGTAAACGTGTTACACGTGATAAAGGGGAGAAACAAAGCGGCACTCCCAGATAAATATGCCCAAGGGCCTATCACCGCAGAGTCCTGCCACTGGTCGTTTCAACCGATCACTTTTGACCATCGGGATTACTCAGCAAGTATCCGGCGTGCAGGATGGGCTACCCTGGTATTAGACCCAATAATTGACGGATACCACTTTACATGAGTCCTGATGGACGGTGGCAGCAGTTTAAACCTGATATACCAGGATACAATCCGCAAAATGGGGATAGACCCAACGTAAATTTGCCTAAGCAATACTACCCTTAAAGGAGTAACGCCAGGCCCAGAGGTTCATTGCACGGGCTCCCTGCTACTAGAGGTTATATTCGGCTTCCCCGATAACTTCCGTAGCGAACAGTTAACATTCCACATTGCTCTGTTCCAAAGTGGCTATCAAGCACTACTTGGACATGAAGCTTTCGCTCGCTTTAATGCAATACCGCACTACGCTTCCGTTACGCTTAAGATGCCCGGTCCACGTGGCATCATTACAGTAAATGGAAATATTAAGCGATCCCTGCGCGTCGAAGAGAGTGCGACTGCCTTGGCAGCCGCACACTAAAAAGGGCCTCACCAGCTAAAGCATTTGATAGGTCGTCAAGACCACGGACACGGTTAGACGAGTCTGGCACAGCCATATGTAACTCACACAGGTTTGATAAGCCACACCCCTATTACAAATACAAGGGGCTCAACGCACGCAGACAAGTGGCAATTTTTACTCATCTTGAATTATACATGGTTTCTTCAAACCTACCTTTTTGCACGACAACTTTTCACCTAAGTTTCTCTCTTTTACAGATGACCATCGTGCTACACCCGTCTAGGATACGGCACAACGGAGACACAGGCGCAGACGTGCAGCAGGGACCCGCCCCAAGGATTCTTTTTAGATTAAGACCCTGCGTCAACCTTTTTTACTGTCTCTTGTTGATACACATCCCTCGGATTCTCAGTACAATTGAGAAGGATGCTGGCGTCTTGGCATGTGGCCACGTGAGAATAATGCACGTACCTGGAGACCAGGGGCTTCTTACAAAGGGCACTATTCAGGCTCGGTTTATATCATAAAGACCGAATACCTTAGGGAGTGTTCGGTGTCGCGAGTTTGGCCTTATATGCATCAGCTCCGAATCATGTCTTTGGTCAAATGTTGGGTTTGCCCGGCTCCTACATTTCGGTACCTTACGTTCCGCTCTATCAGCTAAGGTAGCACTATGAGAACTACTACAATTGTGCCCCGGGTCATCCGAACGAGCACCTCAGTAGAGAAAGCCGAAAACTGACTGTCATGATATAGCGTGAGACTGGTCAACCACTCGATGACCTATCGGAATGTTAGAATTTCTCCACCTTAACGAAGGGTCATTTCCTGGCCAGGCATGTACGCACCCCGAATTCGGGAGAGTGCGGAGCCAACAGGGGCTATATAGTAGCCCCACCGTCAAACTCCTATGGCTAAGTGAAAGTGTTAAAGCATTATAGTCCGGTTGCCTCGTTCGCTGCGCTATCACCTCCTTAATAGGACCAAGACGTTGGGTTAACTGTGAACATGCGTCTTCTGCGAACACCTCCGCATTATATGCGTGGGGGCTGAAGCCGACGACTGCGATCTTTCAAGTTATACACATGTATACATAAACGGCCGCACAGGAGGCATCATATTACTTTCAGGCAAAAGTATAAACACAACCTTAATAAATTTCATCAAAATATTGTGTTTACAATGGGAATACATGTCACTCAAACATAATATTCTTCGAGCATTGGGCCTCTATCAAACGAGCACTGAGGGAGTCCTGGATTAGGGGGTGTCCGGATAGCCGGACTATACCATCGGCCGGACTCCTGGACTATGAAGATACAAGATTGAAGACTCCATCCTGTGTCCGGAAGGGACTTTCCTTGGCCTGGAAGGCAAGCTTGGCGATACGGATATGTAGATCTCCTACCATTGTAACCGACTCTATGTAACCCTAGCCCTCTCTGGTGTCTATACAAACCGGAGGGTTTTAGTCCGTAGGAACATACAATCATACCGTAGGCTAACTTCTAGGGTTTAGCCTCTCTGATCTCGCGGTAGATCTACTCTTGTACTACCCATATCACCAATATTAATCAAGCAGGACATAGGGTTTTACCTCCATCAAGAGGGCCCGAACCTGGGTAAAACATTGTGTCCCCTGCCTCCTGTTACCATCGGCCTAGACGCATAGTTCGGGACCCCCTACCCGAGATCTGCCGGTTTTGACACCGACAAGCACCCTCGAGAACCTTTTCGAAATAGTGCTCGGCAGCCACTCGGCCTATGGCCGAACCCTGCGCCGCAACAGTGGTAGCGTCCATCACCGCCCAGTATGCTTTAACACGGGCAAGGGCCATCCGCGAGCCTTCTATGCACGCCGACCTCTTCATCGCATTAATGCGCGGCACCGCACCAAGGAACTGCTGCACTAAGCTGAAATAGCTGTTCAGCTTCGGCTTTTCCAGCCACAGCTGATCCACAACAGACCTCATGGCGAGTCCGGACAACCTATTTAGTTCGGCCCATTCGGCTAGCTGATCAGTCAATGGAAGCGGATGCTTTGGAACGTTGAATTGCGACCAAAACAGCTTGTTCACTTCATGATCTGTTTGACCTTGGAAGTATTTGGCCGCATCGGCAGCGCTCGCCGCCAAGTCCATATATGCATCTGCCGAACTCCACAGCCGATCCAGAGGGGCATACCGTGGATCTCCGAACTTCCTCTGTAGCATGAAGGGCTTCCCAGCCGCAATATCCCTGGCTTCCTGCAGCTCCTCCTTCTTCGCTCTCATAGTAGAGCGGGTGTCTTTGTCCACCATCGTGGCCTTTTCAAGGTCCGTTGCCTTCGCTCGGTTTTCTTTTTCAAGGAAGTGGCAACGGTCGACAGTGTCTTTTAATTCTACGGCCATCTTGGCCATCTTCTCTTTGCTCTCGCAATGCGTGGCCTTCTCGACTTTCAACTCTTCGGCCACCTTCAAAGCAGCCGCATTACTAATCCTTGCTTGTTCCTTGGCTCAGGCTAGTTCTGCCCCAAGGTTTCCACGGTGGCAGCTCCATCTGCAGTCACAACATATTAAAGATACTCACATCATGCTGCTCTTACTATGTGGCATTCACCAGAAAATAACACTTACCCTGTGCCTCGTCAAGCCTCTTGTTAACAAGCTCGATGTCGGCATCCGCCGCATCCAGTTGCCGCTTCAGTCCGGCAAATTCATGAGTCCGGCTAGCCACCGGAGCTCCCGCTACCTGCACATCAAAGCGGTATGGTTATTACCTGGGACTACGATCCTCTGTTTGCCGTCGTTTTCGGCGACAACTAGAGTCTCAGGGGCTACTTTCTACACAGGGCACACCTAAAAATGTGCGGTACCATCACAAATGTATATCATTTTACGTACCTCAAAGCCCGTCAGTAGACTCATAAAGGCATCATGCAACCCGCTTTCGGCGGATGAGATCCTTTCCATCAACGTACCCATCAATGTACGGTGTTCTTCTGAGATGGCCGCTCACTCCAACAGCTCTCTCAGTATGTCCGACCGCATAACAGACGGTGCCGGACTCTTCCGTTTGCTCTCTTCGAGAGCCGGACGCTGGGGACTTCGGGTGACTATAGGATTATCTTCTAGCCTCACCGGATCCGGAGAGGCCCTCCGTGACGACACTTCAAGGTCGCCCGCTTCTTGAGCGGAGGAGTTCGGGGGAGGCGTTTTGCTCTCCATCATCTCCGGAAGAAGATCCCCGAAAGACGAGCTCTGCTGAGAAGGGCTAAGATCCGAACTGCTATAAATACTTCGGTTATTTTCCTCAGAGGTAAGGTAATATATCTCCACTATTAAAGTACTTTTTTATTACTTACAGCTCGTTGGAGGGCTGATCCCTGCGTGGACTTTGTGCGGCAAGAGCACCCTCCAAGGCAGGACCCTCTGGTGGAGATTTCTTCTCCCGCTTGGAAACCTTGGTTTCCGGTTCTTCAGAGGTAGTCCTCTTCCTTCCCCGGGGTGAGAAAATGTCTGATTCCTCCCCTCGGTTATCCTCCCTCACGGAGGCGCTCATTCCCTTGGTCGGAATAGGTAGCGATGGAGGCCCGCTTTCGCCCTCATTATTCCCCCCTTTGTCTTCCTTTGAGGGCTCCGGGCAAGGTGCTAGCTCGAGCATCTTTTCCAGTATCGGATTTTCCAAACCCTCGGGAAGGGGGGACGAACGCCGAATCATCTTCGCCTTTGTTATCCAGTCCTGGTGAAAGAGCGATTTCTCAGAATGACGTCGTGGTAAATAAGAGATGTTGTGTTCGGCGAAAGGATTACTTACTTGGTCGGCGGTACGGTTGCTGCTCAGGCCCACGTCCTCGATAGTATCCGGACACTCTATTTGGGGTCCGAAGAATGATTTGTACATCTCCTCGTGCGTTAGGCCAAGGAAATTCTGAATAGTATGCGGCCCTTCTAGGTTGAACTCCCACATGCGGAGGGGCCGGCGTTTGCAAGGCTGGACTCGACGAACCAGCATAACTTGCACCACCATAATCAAACTGAAATCTCCTTCGAAGAGATTTTGGATGCGGCTTTGCAGTACAGGCACGTCCTTGGCAGGACCCTAGCTCAGCCCTCTGCTAATCCATGACATCAGTTGTGGTGGAGGGCCTGAGCGGAAAGCAGGGGCAGCCACCCACTTGGCACTTCTGGGAGCTGTGATGTAAAACCACTCTTGTTGCCATAATCCGGACACCTCTGGAAAGGAACCTTTGGGCCATGGAGCTCCTGCTATCTTGCTTATTAATGCGCCTCTGCACGCTGCATACTGCCCCTCGACCGTCTTCGGCTTCACGTCAAGGGTCTTGAGCCACATGCCGAAGTGAGGGGTAATGCGGAGGAAGGCCTCACACACGACAATGAATGTCGAGATGTGGAGAAAGGAGTCCGGGGCTAGATCATGGAAATCTAGCCCGTAATAAAACATCAACCCCCTAACGAAGGGATCCAGAGTGAGGCCTAGTCCTCGGAGGAAGTGGGAGATGAACACGACGTCTTCGTTCGGTTCAGGAGTAGGGACGACCTACCCTCGGGCAGGCAGCCGATGCGAAACCTCGGCGGTCAGGTATCTGGCCTCCCTCAACTTCTTGATGTCTTCTTCCGTAATGGAGGAGGGCATCCATCGGCCTTGAAGGCTAGATCATGATAGAAGATCCGGAGCACCTGACCCGGGCTTTGGGTGTTAGAACTCGAGGCGGGGGAAGGATTCGATTGAGCACGGGAGGTAAAAAAGTAAAAGCCTTGTCCCTTTATAAAGAGGGTAAATATCAAGCGTCCTCTCCGTAGCCGTTTGGGACTTGCCTATAATCTAGGAGTCCTAGACATGGTTGGGTTACCCATGCCCGTATTGATGAGAATCCTGTAATAAGGGGACACGATATTTGCTTTGACAAGATGTGTCGAAAAACTGCCTCGCGTTATGTGCAGGGCTAGTTAAAGGAAACGGTTCAAATAATCACCGGGCCATGGCATAATGTCGTGTTGCCAAAACAAGTCAGCAAATTAGATTTGTGAAAATATTATTCTCTCTACGGTGGTATGTGGAACTTATTTTGCAGGGTTGGACACTATCCTTATATTCAGAATTCTTCCGTGGTATATTCGGAGGAGGAACCCGCCTTGCAATGCCGAAGACAATACTGCACATCGGACTCATCGTCATTGAAGCCTGGTTCAGGGGCTACTGAGGGAGTCCTGGATTAGGGGGTCTCCGGACAGCCGGATTATATCCTTTGGCCGGACTGTTGGACTATGAAGATACAAGATTAAAGACTTCGTCTCGTGTCCGGATGGGACTCTACTTGGCGTGGAAGGCAAGCTAGGCAATGTGGATATGTGTATCTCCTCCTTTGTAACCGACCTTGTGTAACCCTAACCCTCTCCGGTGTCTATATAAACCGGAGGGTTTTAGTCCGTAGGACAACAACAACTACGACAAACAATCATACCATAGGCTAGCTTCTAGGGTTTAGCCTCTCCGATCTCGTGGTAGATCTACTCTTGTACTACCCATATCATCAATATTAATCAAGCAGGACGTAGGGTTTTACCTCCATGAAGAGGGCCCGAACCTGGGTAAAACATTGTGTCCCCTGCCTCCTATCACCATCTGCCTTAGACGCACAGTTCGGGACCCCCTACCTGAGATACGCCGGTTTTGACACCGACACCTCCCAACAAGCGCTATCGTTTAACGGCCCTAGCTAGGCATAAAAGCAAGGATAGATCTAGGTATTGCCATCTTTGGTAGGCAATCCATAAGTGACTCTTATAATAGATTCATATGGTAATTTAATTTTCTTTCTAATAAAGTGTTCCATGCCTTTCCTTAATGGAAATTGGAATTTAATATTCCCTTCCTTTATATCAATAATTGAACCAATCATTATAAGGAAAGGTCTACCAAGAATAATAGGACATGAAGGATTGCAATCTATATCAAGAACAATGAAACCTACGGGCACATAGTTCCTATTTACACAATAAGAACATCATTAATTCTTCCCATATGTTTCTTAATAGTAGAATCCGCAAGGTGCAAGTTTAAAGAACAATCATCAAAATCATGGAAACCTAGCAAATCACACAAAGTTTTTGGAATCGTGGAAACACTAGCACCCAAATCACACAAAGCATCGCACTCATGATGTTTAATTTTAATTTTTATTGTAGGTTCCCACTCATCATAAAGTTTCTAGGGATAGAAACTTCCAACTCAACTTTTTCTTCATAAGTTTGCATCAAAGCATCAACGATATGTTTATTAAAAGCATTATTTTGACTATAAGCATGAGGAGAATTTAGCACGGATTGCAACAAGAAAATACAATCTATCAAAGAGCAATTATCATAATTAAATTCCTTGAAATCCATGATAGTGGGTTCATTGCTATCTAAAGTTTTAATCTATTCAATCCCACTTTTACCAATTTTTGCATCAAGATCTAAGAACTCCGAATTTTTGGAACGCCTTCTAGGTAAAGGTGGCTCGTCTTCAGTCCCATTGATACGTCTCCAACGTACCTATAATTTTTGATTGCTCCATGCTATATTATCTACTGTTTTGGGCCATATTGGGCTTTATTATCCACTTTTATATTATTTTTGGGACTAACTTATTAACCGGAGGCCCAGCCCAGATTTGCTGTTTTATGCCTATTTCAGTGTTTCGAAGAAAAGGAATATCAGACGGAGTCGAAACGGAATGAAATCAACTAGAGAAGTTATTTTTGGAACGAAAGCCACCCGATGGACTTGGACCCCACATCAAGGAAGGAACAAGGAAGCCATGAGGGTGGGGGGCGCGCCTACCCCCTAGGGCGCGCCCCCTGCCTCGTGGGGCCCTCGTGGCTCCCCTGACGTATTTCTTCCGCCTATATAACTCCACATACCCTAAAACTTCCAGAACGGAGATTAGATTGGGAGTTCCGCCGCCAGAGGCCTCCGTAGCCACCAAAAACCAATCTAGACCCGTTCCGGCACCCTGCCGGAGGGAGGAATCCTTCTCCGGTGGCCATCTTCATCATCTCGGTGCTCTCCATGATGAGGAGGGAGTAGTTCTCCCTCGGGGCTGAGGGTATGTACCAGTAGCTATGTGTTTGATCTCTCTCTCTCTCTCTCTCTCTCGTGTTCTTGAGGTGATACGATCTTGATGTATCACGAGTTTGCTATTATATTTGGATCCTATGATGTTTTCTCCCCCCTCTACTCTCTTGTAATGGATTGAGTTTCCCCTTTGAAGTTATCTTATCGGATTGAGTCTTTAAAGATTTGAGAACACTTGATGTATGTCTTGCCGTGGATATCTGTGGTGACAATGGGATATCACGTGATTCACTTGATGTATGTTTTGGTGATCAACTTGCAGGTTCCTCCCATGAACCTATGCATAGGGGTTGGCGCACGTTTTCGTCGTGATTCTCCGGTAGGAACTTTGGGGCACTCTTTGAGGTTCTATGTGTTGGTTGAATAGATGAATCCGAGATTGTGTGATGCATATCGTATAATCATACCCACGGATACTTGAGGTGACATTGGAGTATCTAGGTGACATTAGGGTTTTGGTTGATTTGTGTCTTAAGGTGTTATTCTAGTACGAACTCTAGGGCTGTTTGTGACACTTATAGGAATAGCCCAACGGATTTATTGGAAAGAATAACTTTGAGGTGGTTTCGTACCCTACCATAATCTCTTCGTTCGTTCTCCGCTATTAGTGACTTTGGAGTGACTCTTTGTTGCATGTTGAGGGATAGTTTTATGATCCAGTTATGTTATTATTGTTGAGTGGACTTGCACTAGTGAAAGTATGTACCCTAGGCCTTGTTTCCTAGCATTGCAATACCCTCTACGCTCACTTTTATCACTTGCTACATTGCTGTTTTTATTATTTCAGATTACAAAAACTATTATCTACCATCCATATACCACTTGTATCACCATCTCTTCGCCGAACTAGTGCACCTATACAATTTACCATTGTATTGGGTGTGTTGGGGACACAATAGACTCTTTGTTATTTGGTTGCAGGGTTGCTCGAGAGAGACCATCTTCATCCTACGCCTCCTACGGATTGATAAACCTTAGGTCATCCACTTGAGGGAAATTTGCTACTGTCCTACAAACGTTTGCACTTGGAGGCCCAACAAAGTCTACAAGAAGAAGGTTGTGTAGTAGACATTGTTGGAAATATGCCCTAGAGGCAATAATAAAAGCATATTATTATATTTCCTTGTTCATGATAATTGTCTTTATTCATGCTATAATTGTGTTATTCGGAAATCGTAATACATGTGTGAATAACAGACACCATCATGACCCTAGTAAGCCTCTAGTTGACTAGCTCGTTGATCAACAGATAGTCATGGTTTCCCAACTATGGACATTGGATGTCATTGATAACGAGATCACATCATTAGGAGAATGATGTGATGGACAAGACCCAATCCTAAACATAGCATAAGATCGTGTAGTTCGTTTGCTAGAGTTTTTCCAATGTCAAGTATCCTTTCCTTAGACCATGAGATCGTGTAACTCCCGGATACCGTAGGAGTGCTTTGGGTGTACCAAACGTCACAACGTAACTGGGTGACTATAAAGGTAGACTACGGGTATCTCCGAAAGTGTCTGTTGGGTTGACACGGATCAAGACTGGGATTTGTCACTCCGTATGACGGAGAGGTATCACTGGGCCCACTCGGTAATGCATCATCATAATGAGCTCAAAGTGACCAAGTGTCTGGTCACGGGATCATGCATTACGGTACGAGTAAAGTGACTTGCCGGTAACGAGATTGAACGAGGTATTGGGATACCGACGATCGAATCTCGGGCAAGTAACATACCGATTGACAAAGGGAATTGTATACGGGGTTGCTTGAATCCTCGACATCGTGGTTCACCCGATGAGATCATCGTGGAGCATGTGGGAGCCAACATGGGTATCCAGATCCCGCTGTTGGTTATTGACCGGAGAGTCATCTCGGTCATGTCTGCATGTCTCCCGAACCCGTAGGGTCTACACACTTAAGGTTCGGTGACGCTAGGGTTGTAGGGATATGTATATGCAGTAACCCGAATGTTGTTCGGAGTCCCGGATGAGATCCCGGACGTCACAAGGAGTTTCGGAATGGTCCGGAGGTAAAGATTTATATATGGGAAGTCCTGTTTCGGCCATCGGGACAAGTTTCGGGGTCATCGGTATTGTACCGGGACCATCGGAAGGGTCCCGGTGGTCCACCGGGTGGGGCCACCTGTCCCGGGGGGCCACATGGGCTGTAGGGGGTGCGCCTTGGCCTACATGGGCCAAGGGCACCAGCCCCAAGAGGCCCATGCGCCTAGGGTTTCAAGGAGGAAGAGTCCTAGGAGGGGAAGGCACCTCCTAGGTGCCTTGGGGGGGAGGGAAACCTCCCTTGGCCGCCCCCCCCCCTAGGAGATTGGATCTCCTAGGGCCGGCGCCCCCCCTTGGCCCTCCTATATATAGTGGGGGAAGGAGGGCTTTTCATCCACGCCTTTGGTTGCCTCCTTCTCCCTCTCCAACACCTCCTCCTCCTCCATAGTGCTTGGCGAAGCCCTGATGGAGTACTGCAGCTCCATCATCACCACGCCGTCGTGCTGCTGATGGAGCCATCTTCCTCAACCTCTCCTCCCCCCTTGCTAGATCAAGAAGGAGGAGACGTGACTGTTCCGTACGTGTGTTGAACGCGGAGGTGTCGTCCGTTCGGTGCTAGGATCTTCGGTGATTCGAATCACGACGAGTACGACTCCCTCATCCCCGTTCTTTGAACGCTTCCGCTCGCGATCTACAAGGTACGTAGATGCATCTAATCACTCGTTGCTAGATGAACTCCTAGATGGATCTTGGTGAAACCATAGGAAAATTTTGTTTTCTGCAACGTCCCCCAACAGTGGTATCAGAGCTAGGTCTATGCGTAGTTCTTCTTGCGCGAGTAGAACACAATTTGTTGTGGGCGTAGATGTTGTCAACTTTCTTGCCGCTACTAGTCTTATCTTGCTTCAACGGTATTGTGGGATGAAGCGGCCCGGACCAACCTTACACGTATGCTTACGTGAGACCGGTTCCACCGACTAACATGCACTAGTTGCATAAGGTGGCTGGCGGGTGTCTGTCTCTCTTACTTTAGTTGGAGCGGATTCGATGAAAAGGGTCCTTGTGAAGGGTAAATAGAAGTTGGCAAATCACGTTGTGGCTTTCACGTAGGTAAGAAAACGTTCTTGCTAGAACCCTACTTCGGCCATGTAAAACTTGCAACAACAATTAGAGGACGTCTAACTTGTTTTTGCAGCAAGTGTTTTGTGATATGATATGGCCAAAGTTGTGATGAATGATGAATGATATATATGTGATGTATGAGTTGTTCATGCTATTGTAATAGGAATCACGACTTGCATGTCGATGAGTATGACAACCGGCAGGAGCCATAGGAGTTGTCTATATTTTTTGTATGACCTGCGTGTCATTAAGAAACGCCATGTAAATTACTTTACTTTATTGCTAAACGCGTTAGCCATAGTAGTAGAAGTAATAGTTGGCGAGCAACTTCATGGAGACACAATGATGGAGATCATGATGATGGAGATCATGGTGTCAAGCCGGTGACAAGATGATCATGGAGCCCCAAGATGGAGATCAAAGGAGCTATGTGATATTGGCCATATCATGTCACTATTATTATTTGATTGCATTTGATGTTTATCATGTTTTGCATCTTGTTTACTTAGAACGACGGTAGTAAATAAGATGATCCCTCATAATAATTTCAAGAAAGTGTTCCCCCTAACTGTGCACCGTTGCGACAGTTCGTTGCTTCAATGCACCACGTGATGATCGGGTGTTTGATTCAAACGTTCACATACAACGGGTGTAAGACAGATTTACACATGCAAACACTTAGGTTGACTTGACGAGCCTAGCATGTGTATAGACATGGCCTCGGAACACAGAAGACCGAAAGGTCGAGCATGAGTCGTATAGAAGATACGATCAACATGAAGATGTTCACCGACGTTGACTAGTCCGTCTCACGTGATGATCGGACACGGCCTAGTTGACTCGGATCATGTTATACTTAGATGACTAGAAGAGGGATGTCTATCTAAGTGGGAGTTCATTGAATAATTTGATTAGATGAACTTAATTATCATGAACTTAGTCTAAAATCTTTACTATATGTCTTGTAGATCAAATGGCCAACGTAGTCCTCAACTTCAACGCGTTCCTAGAGAAAACCAAGCTGAAAGACGATGGCAGCAACTATACGGACTGGGTCCGGAACCTGAGGATCATCCTCATAGCTGCCAAGAAAGATTATGTCCTACAAGCACCGCTAGGTGACCCGCCTGTCCCACAGAACCAAGACGTTATGAACGCTTGGCAGACACGTGCTGATGACTACTCCCTCGTTCAGTGCGGCATGCTTTACAGCTTAGAGCCGGGGCTCCAAAAGCGTTTTGAGAGACATGGAGCATATGAGATGTTCGAAGAGCTGAAAATGGTTTTTCAAGCTCATGCCCGGGTCGAGAGATATGAAGTCTCCGACAAATTCTTTAGCTGTAAGATGGAGGAAAATAGTTCTGTCAGTGAGCACATACTCACTATGTCTGGGTTACATAACCGCTTGACTCAGCTGGGAGTTAATCTCCCGGATGATGCGGTCATTGACAGAATCCTCCAGTCGCTTCCACCAAGCTACAAGAGCTTTGTGATGAACTTCAATATGCAGGGGATGGAAAAGACCATTCCTGAGGTATTTGCAATGCTGAAATCAGCAGAGGTAGAAGTCAAGAAAGAACATCAAGTGTTGATGGTCAATAAAACCACTAAGTTCAAGAAGGGCAAGGGTAAAAAGAACTTCAAGAAGGACGGCAAGGGAGTTGCCGCGCCCGGTAAGCAAGCTACTGGGAAGAAGCCAAAGAATGGACCCAAACCCGAGACTGAGTGCTTTTATTGCAAGGGAAGTGGTCACTGGAAGCGGAACTGCCCCAAATACTTAGCGGACAAGAAGGCCGGCAAAACAAAAGGTATATATGATATACATGTAATTGATGTGTACCTTACTAGTACCCGTAGTAGCTCCTGGGTATTTGATACCGGTGCAGTTGCTCACATTTGTAACTCAAAGCAGGGGCTGCGGAATAAGCGGAGACTGGCAAAGGACGAGGTGACGATGCGCGTCGGGAATGGTTCCAAGGTCAATGTGATCGCCGTCGGCACGCTACCTCTATATTTACCTTCGGGATTAGTTTTAAACCTTAATAATTGTTATTTAGTGCCAGCTTTGAGCATGAACATTGTATCGGGATCTCGTTTAATTCGAGATGGCTACTCATTTAAATCCGAGAATAATGGTTGTTCCATTTATATGAGAGATATGTTTTATGGTCATGCTCCTATGGTGAATGGTTTATTCTTAATGAATCTCGAGCGTAATGCTACACATATTCATAGTGTGAGTACCAAAAGATGTAAGGTTGATAATGATAGTCCCACATACTTGTGGCACTGCCGCCTTGGTCACATAGGTGTCAAACGCATGAAGAAGCTCCATGCAGATGGACTTTTAGAGTCTCTTGATTATGAATCATTTGACACGTGCGAACCATGCCTCATGGGTAAAATGACCAAGACTCCGTTCTCAGGAACAATGGAGCGAGCAACCAACTTATTGGAAATCATACATACTGATGTGTGCGGTCCAATGAGTGTTGAGGCTCGCGGTGGCTATCGTTATGTTCTCACCCTCACTGATGACTTGAGTAGATATGGGTATGTCTACTTAATGAAACACAAGTCTGAAACCTTTGAAAAGTTCAAGGAATTTCAGAGTGAGGTTGAGAATCAACGTGACAGGAAAATCAAGTTTCTGCGATCAGATCGTGGAGGAGAATACTTGAGTCACGAATTTGGCACACACTTAAGAAAATGTGGAATAGTTTCACAACTCACGCCGCCTGGAACACCTCAGCGTAATGGTGTGTCCGGACGTCGTAATCGCACTCTATTAGATATGGTGCGATCTATGATGTCTCTTGCCGATTTACCGCTATCTTTTTGGGGGTATGCTTTAGAGACTGCCGCATTCACTTTAAATAGGGCTCCGTCGAAATCCGTTGAGACGACATCGTTTGAATTATGGTTTGGTAAGAAACCTAAGTTGTCGTTTCTAAAAGTTTGGGGATGCGATGCTTATGTCAAGAAACTTCAACCTGAAAAGCTCGAACCCAAGTCGGAAAAGTGCGTCTTCATAGGATACCCTAAAGAAACTGTTGGGTATACCTTCTACCTCAGATCCGAAGGCAAGATCTTTGTTGCCAAGAATGGATTCTTTCTGGAGAAAGAGTTTCTCTCGAAAGAAGTAAGTGGGAGGAAAGTAGAACTTGATGAAGTATTACCTCTTGAACCGGAAAATGGCGCAACTCAAGAAAATGTTCCTGAGGTGCCTGCACCGACTAGAGAGGAAGTTAATGATGATGATCAAGATACTTCTGATCAAGCTCCTACTGAAATTCAAAGGTCCACAAGGACACGTTCCGCACCAGAGTGGTACGGCAACCCTGTCTTGGAAATCATGTTGTTAGACAACGGTGAACCTTCGAACTATGAAGAAGCGATGGCGGGCCCGGATTCCGACAAATGGCTAGAAGCCATGAAATCCGAGATAGGATCCATGTATGAAAACGAAGTATGGACTTTGACTGACTTGCCCGTTGAGCGGCGAGCCATAGAAAATAAATGGATCTTTAAGAAGAAGACAGACGCGGATGGTAATGTGACCATCTATAAAGCTCGGCTTGTCGCTAAGGGTTATCGACAAGTTCAAGGGGTTGACTACGATGAGACTTTCTCACCGGTAGCGAAGCTAAAGTCCGTCCGAATCATGTTAGCAATTGCCGCATTCTACGATTATGAAATATGGCAAATGGACGTCAAAACGGCATTCCTTAATGGTTTCCTTAAGGAAGAATTGTATATGATGCAGCCGGAAGGTTTTGTCGATCCTAAGAATGCTAACAAGGTGTGCAAGCTCCAACGCTCGATTTATGGGCTGGTGCAAGCATCTCGGAGTTGGAACATTCGCTTTGATGAGATGATCAAAGCGTTTGGGTTTACACAGACTTATGGAGAAGCCTGCGTTTACAAGAAAGTGAGTGGGAGCTCTGTAGCATTTCTCATACTATATGTAGATGACATACTTTTGATGGGAAATGATATAGAACTCTTGGACAGCATCAAGGCCTACTTGAATAAGAGTTTTTCAATGAAGGACCTTGGAGAAGCTGCTTATATATTAGGCATCAAGATCTATAGAGATAGATCAAGACGCCTCATAGGTCTTTCACAAAGCACATACCTTGATAAGATATTGAAGAAGTTCAATATGGATCAATCTAAGAAGGGGTTCTTGCCTGTGTTACAAGGTATGAAATTGAGCTCAGCTCAATGTCCGACCACGGCAGAAGATATAGAAGAGATGAGTGTCATCCCCTATGCCTCAGCCATAGGTTCTATTATGTATGCCATGCTGTGTACCAGACCTGATGTAAACCTTGCCGTAAGTTTGGTAGGAAGGTACCAAAGTAATCCCGGCAAGGAACACTGGACAGCGGTCAAGAATATCCTGAAGTACCTGAAAAGGACTAAGGAAATGTTTCTCGTTTATGGAGGTGACGAAGAGCTCGTCGTAAAGGGTTACGTCGACGCTAGCTTCGACACAGATCTGGATGACTCTAAGTCACAAACCGGATACGTGTATATTTTGAATGGTGGGGCAGTAAGCTGGTGCAGTTGCAAGCAGAGCGTCGTGGCGGGATCTACATGTGAAGCGGAGTACATGGCAGCCTCGGAGGCAGCACATGAAGCAATATGGGTGAAGGAGTTCATCACCGACCTAGGAGTCATACCCAATGCGTCGGGGCCAATCAAACTCTTCTGTGACAACACTGGAGCTATTGCACTTGCCAAGGAGCCCAGGTTTCACAAGAAGACAAGGCACATCAAGCGTCGCTTCAACTCCATTCGTGAAAATGTTCAAGATGGAGACATAGAGATTTGTAAAGTACATACGGACCTGAATGTAGCAGATCCGTTGACTAAACCTCTCCCTAGGGCAAAACATGATCAACACCAGAATTCCATGGGTGTTCGATTCATCACAATGTAACTAGATTATTGACTCTAGTGCAAGTGGGAGACTGTTGGAAATATGCCCTAGAGGCAATAATAAAAGCATTATTATTATATTTCCTTGTTCATGATAATTGTCTTTATTCATGCTATAATTGTGTTATCCGGAAATCGTAATACATGTGTGAATAACAGACACCATCATGTCCCTAGTAAGCCTCTAGTTGACTAGCTCGTTGATCAACAGATAGTCATGGTTTCCTGACTATGGACATTGGATGTCATTGATAACGAGATCACATCATTAGGAGAATGATGTGATGGACAAGACCCAATCCTAAACATAGCATAAGATCGTGTAGTTCGTTTGCTAGAGTTTTTCCAATGTCAAGTATCCTTTCCTTAGACCATGAGATCGTGTAACTCCCGGATACCGTAGGAGTGCTTTGGGTGTACCAAACGTCACAACGTAACTGGGTGACTATAAAGGTAGACTACGGGTATCTCCGAAAGTGTCTGTTGGGTTGACACGGATCAAGACTGGGATTTGTCACTCCGTATGACGGAGAGGTATCACTGGGCCCACTCGGTAATGCATCATCATAATGAGCTCAAAGTGACCAAGTGTCTGGTCACGGGATCATGCATTACGGTACGAGTAAAGTGACTTGCCGGTAACGAGATTGAACGAGGTATTGGGATACCGACGATCGAATCTCGGGCAAGTAACATACCGATTGACAAAGGGAATTGTATACGGGGTTGCTTGAATCCTCGACATCGTGGTTCACCCGATGAGATCATCGTGGAGCATGTGGGATCCAACATGGGTATCCAGATCCCACTGTTGGTTATTGACCGGAGAGTCGTCTCGGTCATGTCTGCATGTCTCCCGAACCCGTAGGGTCTACACACTTAAGGTTCGGTGACGCTAGGGTTGTAGGGATATGTATATGCAGTAACCCGAATGTTGTTCGGAGTCCCGGATGAGATCCCGGACGTCACGAGGAGTTCCGGAATGGTCCAGAGGTAAAGATTTATATATGGGAAGTCCTGTTTCGGCCATCGGGACAAGTTTCGGGGTCATCGGTATTGTACCAGGACCACCGGAAGGGTCCCGGGGGTCCACCGGGTGGGGCCACCTGTCCCGGGGGGCCACATGGGCTGTAGGGGGTGCGCCTTGGCCTACATGGGCCAAGGGCACTAGCCCCAAGAGGCCCATGCGCCTAGGGTTTCAAGGAGGAAGAGTCCTAGGAGGGGAAGGCACCTCCTAGGTGCCTTGGGGGGAGGGAAACCTCCCTTGGCCGCCGCCCCCCCTAGGAGATTGGATCTCCTAGGGCCGGCGCCCCCCCTTGGCCCTCCTATATATAGTGGGGGAAGGAGGGCTTTTCATCCACGCCTTTGGTTGCCTCCTTCTCCCTGTCCAACACCTCCTCCTCCTCCATAGTGCTTGGCGAAGCCCTGACGGAGTACTGCAGCTCCATCATCACCACGCCGTCATGCTGCTGCTGGAGCCATCTTCCTCAACCTCTCCTCCCCCCTTGTTGGATCAAGAAGGAGGAGACGTGACTGTTCCGTACGTGTGTTGAACGCGGAGGTGCCGTCCGTTTGGTGCTAGGATCTTCGGTGATTTGAATCACGACGAGTACGACTCCCTCGTCCCCGTTCTATGAACGCTTCCGCTCGCGATCTACAAGGTACGTAGATGCATCTAATCACTCGTTGCTAGATGAACTCCTAGATGGATCTTGGTGAAACCGTAGGAAAATTTTGTTTTCTGCAACGTTCCCCAACAGACATCACCCATCATTATCAAGATTCATATTGCAAAACAAAGATTTAATAGGAGACACATGAATCAATTTTAGATCTTCATCCTTATTATCATGAAAACTAGAGGAACACGCTTTCACAAAGAAATATTTCTTAGCACGCATCCTAGCGGTTCTTCTCAGAGAGCACATCTTTGAATATCCATGATGCTAATGATGATTGCACTAGTTATGATGAAAATGCCTCCTAGAAACACGTCAATTTTTGTGGAGTAGATTGGGCTTGCAAGTACACACCAAATAGGGAAGATAGATATTGTAAGAGGCATAAGTACTTAGAAACCAAATTGTTGCAAGAAGAGCTAGATGAATGCGCTGAAAATTTAAGATATCTTACCCATACTTGCAAATTGCGAACTTTGCAATGAACATGGTCATTTAAATATCAAATGCAAATTGTTTCATGACCGTATCGTGTCCAAAAATTGTGATGACTTGATTTCCCTTGCACATCATAATGAACTTAGTTTGCTCTTGGGTTATGAAGAAATGAAACGTATAACTGAGGGTATTCCAAATTTTAATCTCGATAAACTTCTTGGTTTTGATCTAGAGAAGACTTATATGTATTGTGCGGTGAATTGCATTGAAAATCCTTATATTGCCAATTACATAAAGAAAAGAAAACAAATAGGAGATGAAGAGAATACTAATGAAAGGGAAGAGACTTCCCAATATCCTCCTATTATTTCTTATGATGAATCAGGTAACGAGGAGGAGCCTTCTATTCAACCAATCTCATTAATAAGGAGCTCCAAAAAGAGGATTGAACCCACACATGATGTGGTGAAGAAGAAGAAAAGAAAAAGGAAGAGAGGTAAAAGATGTCTCTCCCAAATAATGCTTCCCATATTACTATTGTGCCTCATGAAAATATAATTATGGAAGGTAATGATACTTCTTATGATCTTGAAAATCTTTTTGGCACTTGCTTGGAAGAATATGATAATTGCTATACTATTGGTGCTATATATACTATTAATGATGAGAGTGATTATGCTTATGATATGAAAAGGCCCAAGCTTGGGGAAGCTATGTTTGATGAGGATGACATATTTGAGAATATATTTGCTGCAATTAATGTTTGTCCCAAGCTTGGGGAAGCTATGATTAATGAAGATGATATTTTTAGTCTCCCAACTTTTGATATGCAAGTTTATAATGATGATAGCATGCCTCCTACTTATGATGATTATTGTGATGGTACTTATGCTATAAAAAGTAGTGATTATATTTATAAAACTTGTCATGATATGATTACCCCTTCTCTGAACATTACTCTTTTAATATGGAAACAATTTATAGTATTCGAGTTTCCTATGATACTCCCACTATTCCGAATGAGAAGAATTTTGCCTATGTGGAGAGTAGTAAATTATCTATGCTTGTAGATCATGAAAAGAATGCTTTAGGTGCTGGTTATATTGTTGAATTCATTCATGATGCTACTGAAAATTATTATGAGGGAGGAATATATGCTTGTAGGAATTGCAATAATATCAAGTTTCCCCCTCTATGTGCTTAAATTTTGAAGTTATGCTTGTTTTGCCCTCCTATGCTAGTTTATTATTGTTTCCATAAGTTGTTTGCTCATAAAATCCCTATGCATAGGAAGTGGGTTAGACTTAAATTTCTAGTCATATTATTCATGATGCTCTCTTTATGTTTCAATTCTTATCCTTTGTGTGAGCATCATTGAAATCATCATGCCTAGCTAGGGGCGTTAAACGATAGCGCTTGTTGGGAGGCAACCCAATTTTATTTGTATTCCTTGCTTTTTGTTTCTGTTTAGTAATAAATAATTCATCTATCCTCTGTTTAGATGTGGTTTTATGCTTTTACTTAGTGTTTGTGCCAAGTAGAACCTTTGGGAAGACTTGGGGAAAGTCTTGTTGATCATGCTGTAAAAAAACAGAAACTTTAGCGCTCACGAGAACTACTGCCGTTTTTATTTGGAGACTGATATTTAGTTAATTATTTTTGAAGATGATTAATAGATAAATTCCTCAGGTCCAGAAATTTATTTCAGAATTTTATGAGTTACAGAAGTATACGTTTGATCCAGATTACTACAGACTGTTCTGTTTTTGATAGATTCTGGTTTTCATGTGTTGTTTACTTATTTTGATGAATCTATGGCTAGTAAAATAGTTTATAAACCATAGAGAAGTTGGGATACAGTAGGTTTGACACCAATATAAATAAAGAATGAGTTCATTACAGTACCTTGAAGTGGTGATTTATTTTCTTATACTAACGGAGCTTACGGGTTTTCTGTTAAGTTTTGTGTTGTGAAGTTTTCAAGTTTTGGGTAAGGATTCGATGGACTATGGAATAAGGAGTGGAAAGAGCCTAAGATTGGGGATGCCCAAGGCACCCCAAGGTATATTCAAGTATAGCCAAGATCCTAAGCTTGGGGATGCCCTGTAAGGCATCCCCTCTTTCGTCTTCCTTCATCAGTAACTTTACTTGGAGCTATATTTTTATTTACAACATGATATGTGTTTTGCTTGGAGCGTCAATTTATTTTGTTAGTATTTTCTTGATGTTATTTAGAAAAATGTTTTGCATCTTTTATTTCAATAAAAGTGGCATTAATAGTCTTTACTATGCCTATGTTACAAGTATACATGTTGCTGTTTGAAAACAGAAAGTTTACCGCTGTTGCAATAATTCCCTAGAAAAGTCAGAATGCGATAAAATGTTGAAACCTTTTGCATATTAAGCTCTGATAAATTTACTACAGTGGGAATTTTATTTCATAATTTTTGGAGCTAGGGAATTATGGATGTTGCAGCATTCTTAACAGACTATCCTGTTTAGGCAGATTGCTGTTATGTTTGCATTGTTTGCATATGTTTGCTTCTTTAATGATTCTATTTGAGGATAGGACTATTAAATATGCAGAGGAATTTAGTATGAAATGTTGAATAATAATTTTAGTGATTTGCTACAGTGGAGTATGATAAGGTTTTGGCAATGGTTTATACTAACTTATCTCGCGAGTCCTTGTTGAGTTTTGTGTGGATGAAGCTTTTGAGATTTAGGGAGACCGTGATATGAGAGGAATTAAGGAGACATAAAATCTCAAGCTTGGGGATGCCCAAGGCATCCCAAGATAATATTTCAAGAAGTCTCAAGCATCTAAGCTTGGGGATGCCTCGGTTGGCATCCCACCTTTCCTCTTCAACAATTATCGGTTAGTTTCGGTTGATCCTAAGTTTTTGCTTCTTCACATGATGTTTGCTATTCTTAGATGTCATTTTATTTTGCTTTGCTTTCTGTTTGAATAGAGTACCAAGATCTGAAATTATTAAATGTTAGAGAGTCTTCACATAGTTGCATAATTATTAAACTACTCATTGATCTTCACTTATATCTTTCGGAGTAGTTTGTTGTTGCTCTAGTGTTTCACTTATATCTTTTAGAGCATGGTGGTAGTTTTATTTTGAATAAATAGATGAACTCTCATGCTTCACTTAGATTATTTTGAGAGTCTTAAATAGCATGGTAATTTGCTTCAAATCCTAATATGCTAAGCATAAAGATTTGTAAGAATTCTTATGAGTGTGTTGAATACTAAGAGAAGTTTGATGCTTGATGATTGTTTTGAGATATGGAGGTAGTGATATCAAAGTTGTGCTAGTTGAGTAGTTGTGAATTTGAGAAATACTTGTGTTGAAGTTTGAAAGTCCCGTAGCATGCACGTATGGTAAATGTTATGTAACAAATTTGAAACATGAGGTGTTATTTGATTGTCCTCCTTATGAGTGGCAGTCGGGGATGAACGATGGTCTTTTCCTACCAATCTATCCCCCTAGGAGCATGCGCGTAGTGCCGAGGTTTTTGATGACTTGTAGACTTTTGCAATAAGTATGTGAGTTCTTTATGACTAATGTTGAGTCCATGGATTATACGCACTCTCACCCTTCCATCCTTGCTAGACTCTTCGGTATCGTGCATTGCCCTTTCTCACATTCAGAGTTGGTGCAAACTTCACCGGTGCATCCAAACCCCGTGATATGATACGCTCTTTCACACATAAACCTCCTTATATCTTCCTCAAAACAGCCACCATACCTACCTATTATGGCATTTCCATAGACATTCCGAGATATACTGCCATGCAACTTTCCATCATTCCGTTCATCATGACACATTCATCATTATCATATTGCTTTGCATGATCATGTAGTTTACATTGTATTTGTGGCAAAGCCACCGTTCATAATTTTTCATACATGTCACACTTGATTCATCGCAATCCCGGTACACCATCGGAGGCATTCATATAGAGTCATCCTTTGTTCTAGTATCGAGTTGTAATCATTGAGTTGTAAATAAATAGAAGTGTGATGATCATCATTCAATAGAGCATTGTCCCCAAAAAAGGGAAAGGCCAAAAGAAAAAAAAGAAGTCCCAGAAAAAAGGGGCAATGTTACTATCCTTTTACCACACTTGTGCTTCAAAGTAGCACCATGATCTTCATAGTAGAGAGTCTCTCATATTATCACTTTCATATACTAGTGGGAATTTTTCATTATAGAACTTGGCTTGTATATTCCAAAAATGGGCCTCCTCAAGTGCCCTAGGTCTTCGTGAGCAAGCAAGTTGGATGCACACCCACTGAGTTTCTTATGTTGAGCTTTCATACATTTATAGCTCTAGTGCATCCATTGCATGGCAATCCCTACTCCTTGCATTAACATCAATCGATGGGCATCTCCATAGCCCATTGATTAGCCTCATTGATGTGAGACTTTCTCCTTTTTGTCTTCTCCACATAACCCCCATCATCATATTCTATTCCACCCATAGTGCTATATCCATGGTTCGCGCTCATGTATTGCGTGAAGGTTTATAAGTTTGAGATTACTAGAGTATGAAACAATTGCTTGGCTTGTCATCGGGGTTGTGCATGATGAGAGCATTCTTGTGTGACGAAAATGGAGCATGGCTAAACTATATGATTTTGTAGGGATGAACTTTCTTTGGCCATGTTATTTTGAGAAGACATAATTGCTTAGTTAGTATGCTTGAAGTATTATTATTTTTATGTCAATATGAACTTTTGTCTTGAATCTTTCGGATCTGAATATTCATATCACAAGTAAGAAAATTACAACGAAATTATGCCAAATAGCATTCCACATCAAAAATTATCTTTTTTATCATTTACCTACTCGAGGACGAGCAGGAATTAAGCTTGGGGATGCTTGATACGTCTCCAACATATCTATAATTTTTTATTGCTCCATGCTATATTATCTACTGTTTTGGGCAATATTGGGCTTTATTATCCACTTTTATATTATTTTTGGGACTAACTTATTAACCGGAGGCCCAGCCCAGATTTGCTGTTTTATGCCTATTTCAGTGTTTCGAAGAAAAGGAATATCAGACGGAGTCGAAACGGAACGAAATCAACTAGAGAAGTTATTTTTGGAATGAAAGCCACCCTATGGACTTGGACCCCATGTCAAGGAAGGAACGAGGAAGCCACGATGGTGGGGGGCACGCCCCCTGCCTCATGGGGCCCTCGTGGCTCCCCTAACATACTTCTTCCGCCTATATAACTCCACGTACCCTAAAACTTCCAGAATGGAGATTAGATCGGGAGTTCCGCCGCCAGAAGCCTCCGTAGCCACCAAATACCAATCTAGACCCGTTCCGGCACCCTGCCAGAGGGGAGAATCCTTCCCCGGTGGCCATCTTCATCATCCCGGTGCTCTCCATGATGAGGAGGGAGTAGTTCTCCCTCGGGGCTCAGGGTATGTACTAGTAGCTATGTGTTTGATCTCTCTCTCTCTCGTGTTCTTGAGGTGATACGATCTTGATGTATCGCGAGCTTTGCTATTATATTTGGATCCTATGGTGTTTTCTCCCCCCTCTACTCTCTTGTAATGGATTGAGTTTCCCCTTTGAAGTTATCTTATCGGATTGAGTCTTTAAAGATTTGAGAACACTTGATGTATGTCTTGCCATGGATATCTGTGGTGACAATGGGATATCACGTGATTCACTTGATGTATGTTTTGGTGATCAACTTGCGGGTTCCGCCCATGAACCTATGCATAGGGGTTGGCACACGTTTTCATCGTGATTCTCCGGTAGGAACTTTGGGGCACTCTTTGAGGTTCTATGTGTTGGTTGAATAGATGAATCTGAGATTGTGCGATGCATATCGTATAATCATACCCACGGATACTTGAGGTGACATTGGAGTATCTAGGTGACATTAGGGTTTTGGTTGATTTGTGTCTTAAGGTGTTATTCTAGTATGTACTCTAGGGCTGTTTGTGACACTTATAGGAATAGCCCAATGGATTGATTGGAAAGAATAACTTTGAGGTGGTTTCGTACCCTACCATAATCTCTTCGTTCATTCTCCGCTATTAGTGACTTTGGAGTGACTCTTTGTTGCATGTTGAGGGATAGTGTTATGATCCAATTATGTTATTATTGTTCAGAGGACTTGCACTAGTTAAAGTATGAACCCTAGGCCTTGTTTCCTAGCATTGCAATACCGTTTACGCTCACTTTTATCACTTGCTACCTTGGTCTTTTTATTATTTCAGATTACAAAACTATTATCTACCATCCATATACCACTTGTATCACCATCTCTTCGCCGAACTAGTGCACCTATACAATTTACCATTGTATTGGGTGTGTTGGGGGCACAAGAGACTCTTTGTTATTTGGTTGCCAGGGTTGCTCGAGAGAGACCATCTTCACCCTACGCCTCCTATGGATTGATAAACCTTAGGTCATCCACTTGAGGGAAATTTGCTACTGTCCTACAAACCTCTACACTTGGAGGCCCAACAACGTCTACAAGAAGAAGGTTGTGTAGTAGACATCAAGCTCTTTTCTGGCGCCGTTGCCGGGGAGGTTGGCGCTTGAAGGTATATCTTTAGATCTTGCAATCGAGTATTTTAGTTTCTTGTTTTATCACTAGTTTAGTTTATAAAAGAAAACTACCAAAAAGTGGAATTGAGTTTGTCTCATACGCTTCATCTTTTTAGTATCTTTCGTGAGTATGATAGAAAGGAAAATTGTGCCAAAGTGTTAGAAGAAGAATGCATTAAAATGTTTGGCACTAAATCTTTGAATGATGAGCATGATTGCAATGTTGTTAGTACGAATTCTTTGAATATCCATGATGCTAATGATGATTGCACTAGTTATGATGAAAATGCCTCCTATAAACATGTCAATTTCTGTGGAGTAGATTGGATTTGCAAGTACACACCAAATAGGGAAGATAGATATTGTAAGAGGCATAAGTACTTAGAAACCAAATTGTTGCAAGAAGAGCTAGATGAATGCGCTGAAAATTTAAGATATCTTACCCATACTTGCAAACTTTGCAATGAACATGGTCATTTAAATATCAAATGCAAATTGTTTCATGACCGTACCATGTCCAAAAATTGTGATGACTTGATTTCCCTTGCACATCATAATGAACTTAGTTTGCTCTTGGGTTATGAAGAAATGAAACGTATAACTGAGGGTATTCCAAAATTTAATCTCGATAAACTTCTTGGTTTTGATCTAGAGAAGATTTATATGTATTGTGCGGTGAATTGCATTGAAAATCCTTATATTGCCAATTACATAAAGAAAATAAAACAAATAGGAGATGAAGAGAATACTAATGAAAGGGAAGAGACTTCCCAATATCCTCCTATTATTTCTTATGATGAATCGGGTAACGAGGAGGAGCCTTCTATTCAACCAATCTCATTAATAAGGAGCTCCAAAAAGAGGATTGAACCCACACATGATGTGGTGAAGAAGAAGAAAAGAAAAAGGAAGAGAGGTAAAAGATGTCTCTCCCAAATAATGCTGCCCATATTACTATTGTGCCTCATGAAAATATAATTATGGAAGGTAATGATACTTCTTATGATCTTGAAAATCTTTTTGGCACTTGCTTGGAAGAATATGATAATTGCTATACTATTGGTGCTATATATACTATTAATGATGAGAGTGATTATGCTTATGATATGAAAAGGCCCAAGCTTGGGGAAGCTATGTTTGATGAGGATGACATATTTGAGAATATATTTGCTGCAATTAATGTTTGTCCCAAGCTTGGGGAAGCTATGATTAATGAAGATGATATTTTTAGTCTCCCAACTTTTGATATGCAAGTTTATAATGATGATAGCATGCCTCCTACTTATGATGATTATTGTGATGGTACTTATGCTATAAAAAGTAGTGATTATATTTATAAAACTTGTCATGATATGATTACCCCTTCTCTGAACATTACTCTTTTAATATGGAAACAATTTATAGTATTCGAGTTTCCTATGATACTCCCACTATTCCAAATGAGAAGAATTTTGCCTATGTGGAGAGTAGTAAATTATCTATGCTTGTAGATCATGAAAAGAATGCTTTAGGTGCTGGTTATATTGTTGAATTCATTCATGATGCTACTGAAAATTATTATGAGGGAGGAATATATGCTTGTAGGAATTGCAATAATATCAAGTTTCCCCCTCTATGTGCTTAAAGTTTTGAAGTTATGCTTGTTTTGCCCTCCTATGCTAGTTTATTATTGTTTCCATAAGTTGTTTGCTCATAAAATCCCTATGCATAGGAAGTGGGTTAGACTTAAATTTCTAGTCATATTATTCATGATGCTCTCTTTATGTTTCAATTCTTATCCTTTGTGTGAGCATCATTGAAATCATCATGCCTAGCTAGGGGCGTTAAACGATAGCGCTTGTTGGGAGGCAACCCAATTTTATTTGTATTCCTTGCTTTTTGTTTCTGTTTAGTAATAAATAATTCATCTATCCTCTGTTTAGATGTGGTTTTATGCTTTTACTTAGTGTTTGTGCCAAGTAGAACCTTTGGGAAGACTTGGGGAAAGTCTTGTTGATCATGCTGTAAAAAAACAGAAACTTTAGCGCTCACGAGAACTACTGCCGTTTTTATTTGGAGACTGCTATTTAGTTAATTCTTTTTGAAGATTATTAATAGATAAATTCCTCAGGTCCAGAAATTTATTTCAGAATTTTATGAGTTACAGAAGTATACGTTTGATCCAGATTACTACAGACTGTTCTGTTTTTGATAGATTCTGGTTTTCATGTGTTGTTTACTTATTTTGATGAATCTATGGCTAGTAAAATAGTTTATAAACCATAGAGAAGTTGGGATACAGTAGGTTTGACACCAATATAAATAAAGAATGAGTTCATTACAGTACCTTGAAGTGGTGATTTATTTTCTTATACTAACGGAGCTTACGGGTTTTCTGTTAAGTTTTGTGTTGTGAAGTTTTCAAGTTTTGGGTAAGGATTCGATGGACTATGGAATAAGGAGTGGAAAGAGCCTAAGATTGGGGATGCCCAAGGCACCCCAAGGTATATTCAAGTATAGCCAAGATCCTAAGCTTGGGGATGCCCTGTAAGGCATCCCCTCTTTCGTCTTCCTTCATCAGTAACTTTACTTGGAGCTATATTTTTATTTACAACATGATATGTGTTTTGCTTGGAGCGTCAATTTATTTTGTTAGTATTTTCTTGATGTTATTTAGAAAAATGTTTTGCATCTTTTATTTCAATAAAAGTGGCATTAATAGTCTTTACTATGCCTATGTTACAAGTATACATGTTGCTGTTTGAAAACAGAAAGTTTACCGCTGTTGCAATAATTCCCTAGAAAAGTCAGAATGTGATAAAATGTTGAAACCTTTTTCATATTAAGCTCTGATAAATTTACTACAGTGGGAATTTTATTTCATAATTTTTGGAGCTAGGTAATTATGGATGTTGCAGCATTCTTAACAGACTATCCTGTTTAGGCAGATTGCTGTTATGTTTGCATTGTTTGCATATGTTTGCTTCTTTAATGATTCTATTTGAGGATAGGACTATTAAATATGCAGAGGAATTTAGTATGCAATGTTGAATAATAATTTTAGTGATTTGCTACAGTGGAGTATGATAAGGTTTTGGCAATGGTTTATACTAACTTATCTCGCGAGTCCTTGTTGAGTTTTGTGTGGATGAAGCTTTTGAGATTTAGGGAGACCGTGATATGAGAGGAATTAAGGAGACACAAAATCTCAAGCTTGGGGATGCCCAAGGCATCCCAAGATAATATTTCAAGAAGTCTCAAGCATCTAAGCTTGGGGATGCCTCGGTTGGCATCCCACCTTTCCTCTTCAACAATTATCGGTTAGTTTCGGTTGATCCTAAGTTTTTGCTTCTTCACATGATGTTTGCTATTCTTAGATGTCATTTTATTTTGCTTTGCTTTCTGTTTGAATAGAGTACCAAGATCTGAAATTATTAAATGTTAGAGAGTCTTCACATAGTTGCATAATTATTAAACTACTCATTGATCTTCACTTATATCTTTCGGAGTAGTTTGTTGTTGCTCTAGTGTTTCACTTATATCTTTTAGAGCATGGTGGTAGTTTTATTTTGAATAAATAGATGAACTCTCATGCTTCACTTAGATTATTTTGAGAGTCTTAAATAGCATGGTAATTTGCTTCAAATCCTAATATGCTAAGCATAAAGATTTGTAAGAATTCTTATGAGTGTGTTGAATACTAAGAGAAGTTTGATGCTTGATGATTGTTTTGAGATATGGAGGTAGTGATATCAAAGTTGTGCTAGTTGAGTAGTTGTGAATTTGAGAAATACTTGTGTTGAAGTTTGAAAGTCCCGTAGCATGCACGTATGGTAAACGTTATGTAACAAATTTGAAAGATGAGGTGTTATTTGATTGTCCTCCTTATGAGTGGCAGTCGGGGATGAACGATGGTCTTTTCCTACCAATCTATCCCCCTAGGAGCATGCGCGTAGTGCCGAGGTTTTTGATGACTTGTAGACTTTTGCAATAAGTATGTGAGTTCTTTATGACTAATGTTGAGTCCATGGATTATACGCACTCTCACCCTTCCATCCTTGCTAGACTCTTCGGTATCGTGCATTGCCCTTTCTCACATTCAGAGTTGGTGCAAACTTCACCGGTGCATCCAAACCCCGTGATATGATACGCTCTTTCACACATAAACCTCCTTATATCTTCCTCAAAACAGCCACCATACCTACCTATTATGGCATTTCCATAGACATTCCGAGATATACTGCCATGCAACTTTCCATCATTCCGTTCATCATGACACATTCATCATTATCATATTGCTTTGCATGATCATGTAGTTTACATTGTATTTGTGGCAAAGCCACCGTTCATAATTTTTCATACATGTCACACTTGATTCATCGCAATCCCGGTACACCATCGGAGGCATTCATATAGAGTCATCCTTTGTTCTAGTATCGAGTTGTAATCATTGAGTTGTAAATAAATAGAAGTGTGATGATCATCATTCAATAGAGCATTGTCCCCAAAAAAGGGAAAGGCCAAAAGAAAAAAAAGAAGTCCCAGAAAAAAGGGGCAATGTTACTATCCTTTTACCACACTTGTGCTTCAAAGTAGCACCATGATCTTCATAGTAGAGAGTCTCTCATATTATCACTTTCATATACTAGTGGGAATTTTTCATTATAGAACTTGGCTTGTATATTCCAAAAATGGGCCTCCTCAAGTGCCCTAGGTCTTCGTGAGCAAGCAAGTTGGATGCACACCCACTGAGTTTCTTATGTTGAGCTTTCATACATTTATAGCTCTAGTGCATCCATTGCATGGCAATCCCTACTCCTTGCATTAACATCAATCGATGGGCATCTCCATAGCCCATTGATTAGCCTCATTGATGTGAGACTTTCTCCTTTTTGTCTTCTCCACATAACCCCCATCATCATATTCTATTCCACCCATAGTGCTATATCCATGGTTCGCGCTCATGTATTGCGTGAAGGTTTATAAGTTTGAGATTACTAGAGTATGAAACAATTGCTTGGCTTGTCATCGGGGTTGTGCATGATGAGAGCATTCTTGTGTGACGAAAATGGAGCATGGCTAAACTATATGATTTTGTAGGGATGAACTTTCTTTGGCCATGTTATTTTGAGAAGACATAATTGCTTAGTTAGTATGCTTGAAGTATTATTATTTTTATGTCAATATGAACTTTTGTCTTGAATCTTTCGGATCTGAATATTCATATCACAAGTAAGAAAATTACAACGAAATTATGCCAAATAGCATTCCACATCAAAAATTATCTTTTTTATCATTTACCTACTCGAGGACGAGCAGGAATTAAGCTTGGGGATGCTTGATACGTCTCCAACATATCTATAATTTTTTATTGCTCCATGCTATATTATCTACTGTTTTGGGCAATATTGGGCTTTATTATCCACTTTTATATTATTTTTGGGACTAACTTATTAACCGGAGGCCCAGCCCAGATTTGCTGTTTTATGCCTATTTCAGTGTTTCGAAGAAAAGGAATATCAGACGGAGTCGAAACGGAACGAAATCAACTAGAGAAGTTATTTTTGGAATGAAAGCCACCCTATGGACTTGGACCCCATGTCAAGGAAGGAACGAGGAAGCCACGATGGTGGGGGGCGCTCCCCCTGCCTCATGGGGCCCTCGTGGCTCCCCTAACATACTTCTTCCGCCTATATAACTCCACGTACCCTAAAACTTCCAGAACGGAGATTAGATCGGGAGTTCCGCCGCCAGAAGCCTCCGTAGCCACCAAATACCAATCTAGACCCGTTCCGGCACCCTGCCAGAGGGGAGAATCCTTCCCCGGTGGCCATCTTCATCATCCCGGTGCTCTCCATGATGAGGAGGGAGTAGTTCTCCCTCGGGGCTCAGGGTATGTACTAGTAGCTATGTGTTTGATCTCTCTCTCTCTCGTGTTCTTGAGGTGATACGATCTTGATGTATCGCGAGCTTTGCTATTATATTTGGATCCTATGGTGTTTTCTCCCCCCTCTACTCTCTTGTAATGGATTGAGTTTCCCCTTTGAAGTTATCTTATCGGATTGAGTCTTTAAAGATTTGAGAACACTTGATGTATGTCTTGCCATGGATATCTATGGTGACAATGGGATATCACGTGATTCACTTGATGTATGTTTTGGTGATCAACTTGCGGGTTCCGCGCATGAACCTATGCATAGGGGTTGGCACACGTTTTCGTCGTGATTCTCCGGTAGGAACTTTGGGGCACTCTTTGAGGTTCTATGTGTTGGTTGAATAGATGAATCTGAGATTGTGTGATGCATATCGTATAATCATACCTATGGATACTTGAGGTGACATTGGAGTATCTAGGTGACATTAGGGTTTTGGTTGATTTGTGTCTTAAGGTGTTATTCTTGTATGAACTCTAGGGCTGTTTGTGACACTTATAGGAATAGCCCAACGGATTTATTGGAAAGAATAACTTTGAGGTGGTTTCATACCCTACCATAATATCTTCGTTCGTTCTCCGCTATTAGTGACTTTGGAGTGACTCTTTGTTGCATGTTGAGGGATAGTGTTATGATCCAATTATGTTATTATTGTTGAGAGGACTTGCACTAGTGAAAGTATGAACCCTTGGCCTTGTTTCCTAGCATTGCAATACCGTTTACGCTCACTTTTATCACTTTCTACCTTGCTCTTTTTATTATTTCAGATTACAAAAACTATTATCTACCATCCATTGTCACACCCTAGCTAGTCATGCATTAGAGTGTTGCATCATGTTTACTTTTTCATCAGAAACTTGAAATGGGGATGACAGAACCCCCAGTCCCCTCTGAAACCAACTAGGGTTCACTAAAATAATTTTCAATGAACCTGAAATGCCCTTCTAAAATGCCCATCATTTTTGCCTTGGTTCAGAACCTCTGCCAAAAATGGTGCACACTTTTCTAGGCCATCCTAGGGTTCTTGAATTAATTCATAAATATTTGAATTTGGGCATTTAAAATTATATAAAATATTTAAATGCTCAAATACCTCCAAACTAAAATGTTTCATGTTGGAAATAATCCAACTATGGACCAGGAGTGAATTGGTGATTTTTGAAATTGCCTAGGTATTTTATTTAATTCAACAAAGTTGCAGATTTATTAAATAAAACAGAAAACAGAAAAAAACTAAAAGGGAGAAGCTTACCTGGGCTCCTCCCTGTTCAGCCCAGCCAGCTGGCCGGCCCAGCCAGCAGCCGGCCCAGCCCACCTCCCTCCTCTGTCGTCTTCGTCCCGACAGAGGGAGGGGAGTGTGGCCGGCGCGCGCGCACGGCCACCGCGCCACGCCACCTGCTCGCCTGCTTGCCTGGCCTCCCCTCCTCGCTCGACGCCCTGGACGACGCCACGCCTCTCCCCCTGTTCTCTCTCACTCTCCCCCGGTTCTCCCTCGCTCTCTCCCTCTCACGGCCGAAGCACACCGTCGCCGCCGTTCGCCGTAGCCACTGACTCCGACCACCCCTCGCTCCCCCGAGTAGCTCAGAAGCTCCGCCTCGACTCCCTCTTCCTCCCCACCGCTCCACGAGTCCCCGGAAGCCCTGCATCGCCGCCACGTCGCCGTTCCCCTCTTCGGACTCCGACCACCGTCGCCGACGAATTCGCCGTCTCCAGCGCGTCCCCGAGCCCGCTTCGACGCCCACTGCAACTGCGGTGAGCTACGCCACCGTTTCCCCCTCTTCTCCCCCTCGTTCCCTCACCGTAGCTGCATCCCCACCTCGGCCGAACCTCCGCCGTCGCCGAGCTCGCCGTCGACGCAGCTCCGGTGACCATTTGGTCACCCCGGCGAGTCCAACGCGTTCACAGAACCCAGTAGAGCATCCCTAGCGCCTCACTTTGCTCGACTTCGAGCTCCAGCACCAATCCCGCGCACGACCGAACCCCGGCGGCCGCAGCCGAGCTCACCGCCGTCGACTCCGGCCACCTCGACCCCAACTGACTCCGCCAAGAGCCGCGGGTCGTCCTCAGCTTCACTCCGGTGGTCGCCACGTTCCATTTGATGGCCGAAACGACCAAAACCACTATCGCCGCCGGCCAGAACTCCGGCGAGCTGACGTGGCCTAGTTAATTAGCCACTAACCCACCACCTACAGACGCTGACAAGTGGGCCCCAGGGGTTAGTCAAAGCTAACCAGCCCGGGGTCAACGCGGGATTAGCCCCTGTGACACTGACGTGTGGACCCCACACGTCAGGTTTGACCCGAGCCAGCCCTGTTGACCTGCTGATGTCACTGTGATGTCAGGCTGACGCAATAAATGATATTTCTGGATTTAATTTAAATCAGGAAATTCCAGAATATTATTTAAACTTCAAAAATTCATAACTTTTATTCTGTAACTCCAAATTGGACAAATAATATATGAAAAATGATCAGAAAAATCCAATCTATCCATCTGTACCATTTTCATGCATGATCAAACAAGTTAAGTTGATGTCTTAATCAGAACAAGAAAAGGCACTTTAAAAGGCCATATTTGAATTTGAAATTTGAATCTTTGATTCAAATTGGCTCAAACACATCTGGTTTTAGTTGCATTAGCCCAACACACTCATATTGCCATGTTTCATGCATGCATCATATTGTTGCATATTGTTTGGTGATGTTTGTGTATCGATGTCCTTTGCGACAGGATCTGTCCCCGAGGAGTACCGTGATTACCCTAACGAGGAATCGTATCCGTGCAACGAATCATCAGGCAAGCAACCAACCATTTGATCATATCGATACAATCCCATGTTCTCGCTCCTGCTCTCTTTTACTGCATTAAGACAACGCGATTCAAACTGCTGTGTGCTGCGGTAGTTGAACCCATTTCCTCTGCATGACCTGTCATTGCCACAGTAACTAGATGAAACCCACTAGCATGTGTAGGAGTTGATTGAGCCATATGTATGTGTTGTTCCTACCTTGCTATGCCTGCTATGCTTAGAGTCGTGTCAGGTCTGGTTCATCTGGGTGATGGGCTAGAGTGAAATGATTATGTCGGTAATGAGAGTGGTGTGGTGAACACGATTTGGTAAAGGTATCGATGAGAGGCCATGTAGGAGTACATGGTGGGTTGTCTCATTGAAGCCGACCTTAAGCACTGAGATCTGTATGTGTGATTTAAGATACAGCTGCTACCATGCATTGGGCCCTGAAATATGACCCCGCTCGACTTCTTAATCACCCTAGCTCTCTGTCCAGGAGTTGCAAGTAGTTTCTGGTGTTTGTAGCCTACTGGAGGCCGTGGACATCGCTGACCGTAGGGGTGGGCTGTGATGCGGTAGGTACGTGGCCGGGTGTACCGAATACCCGTTAGGTATCTCGGGAACCCTGTTCACATCGTTCGGGGCCGTATGGGAAACCTCGGCCGGACTCCCTGCGGATGGAACCTGAATAGGCGATAAACCTGGACTAGAGGCTTAAGTGTTTAGGTAGGTCGTGGTCTACACCCACGTCGGCTTTCGCTTGAAGTCTGCCGAGCACATGTCGTGTGCAGACGCTAAGTGGTGGAAACATGTATGACGAAGTACACCCCTGCAGGGTTAACATGATCTATTCGAATAGCCGCGTCCGCGGTAAAGGACTACTTGGTTGCCTATACAGTTCATAGACAAGTAAATGGAAACTATTAAAAGCCTCAAGATAAGTGTGAGTGCCGAGGATGGCTCTTCCGTAGGGAGACGGAGGTGGATCCTCGGTAGTGTATTGAAGTGGTGAATAGTGGACTCGAGTGCGCAAAACATTTCAAGTTGGTGTATCGTAGGATAGCCTAGCCAAGAGTCAAAGCTGGCTTGCTGCAATAACTCCACCAACCCTTCTTGATACTGTGCATGTATGTAGGATCTGATGTAAGTCTTGCTGAGTACCTTTGTACTCACGTTGCTATAATTTACATTTTTTACAGAAGACGCTGCAACCCCTTCTGATGGGTTCTATGTAGACGTTGACATCAACGAGTAGGCTAAAGACCCAGGTGGTGACCCTGAGCTTGTGATGGACCACGTAGTATAGCTAGGCTTCCAAGCCTCTTTTATTTTACTAGTTGTCTGTACCCAGACAAAGTACTTCCGCTGTTGGCTTGTATGACTGTATGACTTGTATGTTGGGTCATGAGACCCGTACCTGTGTGTATGTTATGTATGGCTCTCTGAGCCTTAAATAAAGTACTTGTGTCATAGAGTCATGTTGTGATGCTTCGTTGTATTTGCACATATCGAGCATATTGTGTGTATGATTGAAATGCTTGGTATGTGTGGGATCTGACTATCTAGTTGTTTATCTTTAGTAGCCTCTCTTACCGGGAAATGTCTCCTAGTGTTACCGCTGAGCCATGGTAGCTTGCTACTGCTCTGGAACACTTAGGCTGGCCGGCATGTGTCCTTCTTCGTTCCTGTGTCTGTCCCTTCGGGGAAATGTCACGCTTTGAGTACCGGAGTCCTGTTAGCCCGCTACAGCCCGGTTTACCGGAGTCCTGCTAGCCCAGTGCTACAGCCCGGACCCACTTGCTGATGACCGACACGTTCGAAGCTGGGTCATGGATGCCTGTCCCTGTAAGTCTGTGCCACTTTGGGTTTACGACTAGTCATGTCAGCCCGGGCTCTTTATCATATGGATGCTAGCGACACTATCATATACGTGAGCCAAAAGGCGCAAACGGTCCCGGGAAAAAAGGTAAGACGACACCCGTGGGGATACCGTGCGTGAGGCCGCAAAGTGATATGAGGTGTTACCAGCTAGATCGATGTGACATCGAGTCGGGGTCCTGACAGCGTTGGCATCAGAGCCGGACTGCCTGTAGGTTCTCCAAGCCAAACTGGTCGATGTTGAGTCTAGAAATTCTTTAGTTATATGTAGGGGAATTGTTTGTGGGATGGAACGTAAGGCTCTTTTTACTCCTTATATCTTATGACATTCTGATCTGAGTCAGTCCATTCTTCCACCGGGGGTTAAGGAATTAGGATCTGTTCTCTCTATCAGGATCACGTGTTACTAATCAGTAGTACCTTATAAGTTGATGATTACAAGCCTAGTTCAGTTCTACTACCACATTATGTTGTAGGAATGGTTTCAAGACTTGATATGATGATGTTGAGTGTGTACGAAATCCTTTGTCAAATGTCTCAATATCCTTTTTGAGCATTTACAGCTGTTATGCTGCCGAAATTTTGCTAGAAATTCTAATGCCTTTGCATTATAACTGTGCTTTCAGATGACCACTCGCGACCTCAATCAAGTGGTTCGCCTGACTCGATGCCTAGATGTACCCGGCCATACTGCTAAGTTGGTCAGGGTAATGACTGAGGCTGGATACCGCTGGTATCCTGAGTACACGGTCGAAGAGCAATTCCGAGACTTCAATCAAAGCCAGTATCTCTGCACTGTCAGGATATTTCCTTCTTATCCTGGATCCACTGAGCCTCTTCACTGCTCCTATGGACTCGGGGTTACTATCGAGATGGCTGTGCAGGATGCCGCCTACTCTATGATGACCATTATGCGAGTCAGATCTGGGTTATTTCGGGACTCTGACTTCCGGTATATGCCAGGATCACTTCCGGGAGCACAAGGGTATCTCCAGGCTATCTATGTTGACTCCACTCAGGAGGATTCACGGACTCGCACCACTGCTGAGATGCTCGAGGATAAGGACCGTGAAAATCGGGCCTTAAGGTTAGAGCTCTTCAATACCCGTGCTGACCACTGGGCCACTTTGACTCGGTTCGCACCGGCGGTGCAAGCTGGATTTCAGATATGCGCGATCTCTATCCTGTGAGATCTGCTCTGCCAGACGTGATGGTTTGGCGTGATGTAGGAGGCATCACCCCACCTCGCGGTCCCCGCAGGCCACCGTTTGCTGGTCCAAGACCTCATCCTAGCCCCTATGGTCCACAAGCTCCGCGAGACCGTCTGTTTCCGGATGATCATGTTGAACTTCCGGGCTATGGAGGTGACTTCTACGAGGACTACTACGGATCGGTCTGAGTTAGTAGTAGTATCACTAGTTCGCACTAGCTGTGTCGTCTGTCGTCCCGCGTGACTCGTGGGATATGACCTAGCTTGTACTCTTCCGGAGATGTAGAAAAATAATGTATAGGAGTTTGGAATGCCTCCGATGAGATGTAATCCCTTTTCACCGTAATAGTACTTTGTTTGGTCTTGTACTAAACCTTGTATGGTGTGTATGACGATGGAATAAAGAAGCAGTTTCTGTATCTACCATGTCATACGGATGATCATCTTGCATTCCGAGTTATTCCTTACATTATGTATCCTATGTCGGAATTTTATCATTCTGACTAAATCATTGTCTTGTTTACCTAGGATGGTCAACACGCGCGCTAACCCTGCTTCTCAAGAGCAGGCCGAAGGCAGTGAAGCCAGGAATGAAAATCTGCCTCATCCTCCTTCACTAGCCGAGGTGATGATGGAAGCTGAGAGAAACAAGCGGGAGACAAACCGTTTGTTGGAGCGTATTGAACAGAACACAGCACACCATCAGAGGGCTAACGTGGTGTCACTCAGTGATTTTATCAAATTGCATCCACCCACGTTCCACCACTCCGTCGAGCCTCTCGACGCTGATGACTGGCTTCGCAGTATCTCTCACAAGCTGCGTTCTGCGTTGGTAGCGGAGGCTGACAAGGTCACCTTTGCCGCATATCATCTTGAAGGCCCCGCCAGTCTATGGTGGGAGAATTATGGAGCCATGCGCCCAGCGGGCCATGTCACAACTTGGGCTGAATTCAGCGACGCTTTCCGTGAACATCACATTCCGGAGGGTCTCATGGACCGTAAGCGTGAGGAATTTTGCAATTTCACCCAAGGCCGACTTTCTGTGGATGTCTATAGCAGGGAGTTTGGTAATCTTGCACGATATGCAACCGAGGAAGTTTCTACTGACGCCAAGAAGCAAGCAAGGTTCCGTAAGGGCCTTAGTCCTGAGCTTCGCCGCGACCTCCGTCTGCATGAGTGCACATCTTTTTCGAAACTTGTCAACAAAGCCATCAGTGCTGAAACTGGTCAGACTGACTATGACGCAACACGCAAGCATGGACGTGACATGGGTTCCTCATCCGGTGCTGGTCCTCAGAAGCGCCGAGTGTGGGTACCCAACACCGCCCTGCCACCTAGGTTCACACCGAGGCCATCTTTCCAGGCGCCTCGCCCCGCTCAACAGTCTGCACCGGCCAAGCCCTATGGGGGTCCAATCAATAATGCTCCTCCACGTACCAGTTCCGTGACCTGTTTCAAGTGTGGGGAATCTGGTCACTATATGCGTGAGTGTCCCCAGAACAACCCCAATCAATCTGCTAAAGCTGTTGGCCGTGGCAAGCCGACAGGAAAGGTGTTTCATGCTAAACCGGTCACCGCTTCACGTGGCCATGTCAATTGTATCTCTGCCGAAGAAGCTCAAGAAGATCCCAACGTCGTTCTCGGTACGCTTCTTGTTAATTGCCACCCGGCATCTGTTCTTTTCGATACAGGGGCCTCTCATTCTTTTATATCTGAAAGTTATGCTCGTTTGCATAACGTTGCATTCTGTGCCTTGCCGTCCACTATGGAAATCTCTACCCCTGGGTCTAGATGGCAGACCTCTAGGGTAAGTTATGGAAATGAAATCCAAGTCGACAGACTTGTTTTTCTCGCATCTTTGATAGCCCTTAAATCTTCAGACATTAATATCATTTTGGGTATGGACTGGATGTCAGCTCATCATGCCAAAATTGATTGCTTCTCTAGGACTGTTCAACTCACCCATCCTTCGGGAAAGATAGTCAACGTCTTGACCCGAATAGCCAAGCGGCAGTTATATTCTCTTAACGCCAGCCCTTTGCCAGACCTTGAGGACGTTCCGGTAGTCCGTGACTTTCCGGATGTCTTTCCAGAGGAATTGCCAGGTGTTCCACCTGACAGGGATGTTGAGTTCGTAATCGACCTCATCCCCGGAACCGTTCCGATTGCTAGAAGACCTTATAAGATGGCACCTCTAGAACTAGCCGAGCTTAAGAAACAACTCGATGAATCCTTGAAAAAGGGTTTCATCCGACCTAGCTCATCTCCGTGGGCTTGCCCCGTCCTATTCGTCAAGAAGAAGGATGGTACGGACCGGATGGTTGTAGATTACCGACCTGTCAATTTGGTCACAATCAAGAACAAATATCCACTTCCCAGGATCAACGACCTGTATGATCAGCTCGCTGGATCCTCAGTCTTTTCCAAGATGGATTTGAGGTTGGGATACCATCAAATCAAAATCAGAAACGGGGACATTCCTAAAACGGCCTTTGTTACTCGTTATGGCCAATACGAGTACACCGTCATGTCCTTCGGTTTAACCAACGCTCCAGCCACCTTTTCTCGGTTAATGAACTCAATCTTCATGGAGTATTTGGATAAATTCGTCGTAGTTTATCTCGATGATATACTCATATACTCCAAGAACGAGGAAGAACATGCCGAACATCTAAGACTAGTGTTGCAGAAACTTCGAGAGCATCGCCTTTATGCCAAATTTTCTAAATGTGAATTCTGGTTGCCAGAAGTGACCTATCTGGGTCATGTAATATCTGGTAAAGGTATTGCTGTTAACCCTGAGCGAGTTCAAGCCGTCCTTGATTGGACTCCACCCGAATCGGTCAAGCAAGTTCGGAGTTTTCTGGGCTTAGCGAGTTATTGTCGTCGCTTTGTCGAGAACTTCTCCAAAGTTGCCAAACCTCTAACCGAACTCCTCAAGAAAGATAAAAAGTTCGAATGGACTCCACAATGTGAGCACAGTTTTCAGGAACTGAAAAGACGCCTGACTTCTGCTCCTGTGCTGGTACCGCCAGACTTCTCCAAGGACTTTGTTATCTACTGCGACGCCTCGCGACAAGGACTAGGTTGCATTCTCATGCAAGATCGACACGTAATTGCTTACGCTTCACGGCAATTGCACCCACATGAGGAGAATTATCCTACTCATGATCTAGAACTTGCAGCCGTAGTCTATGCCCTTAAGACCTGGCGACATTACCTCCTAGGTAATCGTTGCGAAATATTCACTGATCACCAAAGTCTGAAGTACATTTTCACCCAACCGGATCTGAATCTCAGGCAAAGACGTTGGGTTGAATTGATCACAGACTTCGACTTAGGAATAACCTACACCCCAGGGAAAGCCAACGTCATGGCTGATGCGCTAAGTCGTAAATCTTATTGTAACAACCTGATGTTACAACAAAGTCAACCGCTTCTCCATGAGGAATTTCGGAAGCTTAACCTTCACATTGTACCTCAAGGTTTTCTTTCCACCTTGGTGGCGAAACCTACTCTTACGGATCAAATCATCGCTGCCCAAAAGCGAGATAAGGGAGTATCTAAAATCAAAGAGAACATTGCTAGCGGAGATGCTAGTTGTTTCTCCACAAATGATCATGGTGTTGTGTACTTTGAGAACCGTCTAGTGGTTCCCAAGAACCAGCATCTACGGCAGTTGATCCTTAAGGAGGCTCATGAATCTCCTCTCACCATTCATCCCGGTAGTACTAAGATGTATCAGGACCTACGCCAGAGGTTCTGGTGGACTAGGATGAAGAGAGAAATTGCTCAGTATATTGCAAATTGCGACGTCTGTCGTCGTGTAAAAGCAGAGCATCAACGGCCTGCTGGCACCCTTCAACCCTTAGCTATTCCTGAATGGAAATGGGATAAAATTGGTATGGATTTCATTACCGGTTTTCCCAGGACCAAAAGAGGGAATAATGCTATTTTCGTCGTGGTCGATCGTCTTTCCAAAGTAGCTCATTTCTTACCCGTTCGTGAGAGTATAACCGCTAGTCAGCTGGCAGACTTGTACATCTCCCGAATAGTGTCTCTCCATGGTGTTCCTTTGGAAATCAATTCGGATCGAGGAAGTCTTTTCACCTCTCGATTTTGGGAAAGTTTCCAAAATGCTATGGGAACCCGTCTCTCCTTTAGCACCGCTTTCCACCCTCAGTCAAGTGGTCAAGTGGAACGCGTCAACCAAATTCTAGAAGACATGCTTCGAGCCTCTGTTATCTCGTTCGGAATGGACTGGGAGAAGTGCCTTCCATTTGCCGAATTCGCTTACAACAACAGCTATCAATCTAGCTTGGGTAAAGCCCCTTTTGAAGTTCTCTATGGACGACGATGTCGAACACCCCTTAACTGGTCAGAGACCGGGGAAAGACAATTCTTTGGCCCGGATATGATTCAGGAAGCAGAAGAACAAGTTCGTATCGTTCGTGAAAAGTTGAAAACAGCCCAATCTCGTCAAAAGAGTCAATATGACCGAAAACATAAGGCTATGACTTTCGAGGTTGACGAGAAGGCTTACCTTCGGGTCACCCCTCTGAAGGGAACCCATCGCTTCGGTATCAAAGGCAAATTGGCTCCTCGTTACATTGGACCTTTTCGCATTCTTGCCAAACGAGGAGAAGTTGCCTACCAATTGGAACTACCTCCGCACCTCTCCAGAGTTCACGATGTCTTCCACGTTTCTCAACTCAGGCGTTGCTTCTCGGATCCTATCCGTGAAGTGGACCACGAAACGCTTGATCTCCAAGATAATCTTACATATCGAGAGTACCCCATTCGTATCCTCGATCAAGCCGAACGTACCACGCGACGTCATAACATCAAGTTTCTCAAGGTTCAATGGTCGCATCATTCTGAGGATGAAGCAACTTGGGAAAGGGAGGATCGTCTTCGACTCGAGTATCCCGCCTTCTTCTCGGAGGAACCCAAATCTAGGGACGAGATTCTTTTGAGTGGGGGTGAGTTGTCACACCCTAGCTAGTCATGCATTAGAGTGTTGCATCATGTTTACTTTTTCATCAGAAACTTGAAATGGGGATGACAGAACCCCCAGTCCCCTCTGAAACCAACTAGGGTTCACTAAAATAATTTTCAATGAACCTGAAATGCCCTTCTAAAATGCCCATCATTTTTGCCTTGGTTCAGAACCTCTGCCAAAAATGGTGCACACTTTTCTAGGCCATCCTAGGGTTCTTGAATTAATTCATAAATATTTGAATTTGGGCATTTAAAATTATATAAAATATTTAAATGCTCAAATACCTCCAAACTAAAATGTTTCATGTTGGAAATAATCCAACTATGGACCAGGAGTGAATTGGTGATTTTTGAAATTGCCTAGGTATTTTATTTAATTCAACAAAGTTGCAGATTTATTAAATAAAACAGAAAACAGAAAAAAACTAAAAGGGAGAAGCTTACCTGGGCTCCTCCCTGTTCAGCCCAGCCAGCTGGCCGGCCCAGCCAGCAGCCGGCCCAGCCCACCTCCCTCCTCTGTCGTCTTCGTCCCGACAGAGGGAGGGGAGTGTGGCCGGCGCGCGCGCACGGCCACCGCGCCACGCCACCTGCTCGCCTGCTTGCCTGGCCTCCCCTCCTCGCTCGACGCCCTGGACGACGCCACGCCTCTCCCCCTGTTCTCTCTCACTCTCCCCCGGTTCTCCCTCGCTCTCTCCCTCTCACGGCCGAAGCACACCGTCGCCGCCGTTCGCCGTAGCCACTGACTCCGACCACCCCTCGCTCCCCCGAGTAGCTCAGAAGCTCCGCCTCGACTCCCTCTTCCTCCCCACCGCTCCACGAGTCCCCGGAAGCCCTGCATCGCCGCCACGTCGCCGTTCCCCTCTTCGGACTCCGACCACCGTCGCCGACGAATTCGCCGTCTCCAGCGCGTCCCCGAGCCCGCTTCGACGCCCACTGCAACCGCGGTGAGCTACGCCACCGTTTCCCCCTCTTCTCCCCCTCGTTCCCTCACCGTAGCTGCATCCCCACCTCGGCCGAACCTCCGCCGTCGCCGAGCTCGCCGTCGACGCAGCTCCGGTGACCATTTGGTCACCCCGGCGAGTCCAACGCGTTCACAGAACCCAGTAGAGCATCCCTAGCGCCTCACTTTGCTCGACTTCGAGCTCCAGCACCAATCCCGCGCACGACCGAACCCCGGCGGCCGCAGCCGAGCTCACCGCCGTCGACTCCGGCCACCTCGACCCCAACTGACTCCGCCAAGAGCCGCGGGTCGTCCTCAGCTTCACTCCGGTGGTCGCCACGTTCCATTTGATGGCCGAAACGACCAAAACCACTATCGCCGCCGGGCCAGAACTCCGGCGAGCTGACGTGGCCTAGTTAATTAGCCACTAACCCACCACCTACAGACGCTGACAAGTGGGCCCCAGGGGTTAGTCAAAGCTAACCAGCCCGGGTCAACGCGGGATTAGCCCCTGTGACACTGACGTGTGGACCCCACACGTCAGGTTTGACCCGAGCCAGCCCTGTTGACCTGCTGATGTCACTGTGATGTCAGGCTGACGCAATAAATGATATTTCTGGATTTAATTTAAATCAGGAAATTCCAGAATATTATTTAAACTTCAAAAATTCATAACTTTTATTCTGTAACTCCAAATTGGACAAATAATATATGAAAAATGATCAGAAAAATCCAATCTATCCATCTGTACCATTTTCATGCATGATCAAACAAGTTAAGTTGATGTTTTAATCAGAACAAGAAAAGGCACTTTAAAAGGCCATATTTGAATTTGAAATTTGAATCTTTGATTCAAATTTGCTCAAACACATCTGGTTTTAGTTGCATTAGCCCAACACACTCATATTGCCATGTTTCATGCATGCATCATATTGTTGCATATTGTTTGGTGATGTTTGTGTATCGATGTCCTTTGCGACAGGATCTGTCCCCGAGGAGTACCGTGATTACCCTAACGAGGAATCGTATCCGTGCAACGAATCATCAGGCAAGCAACCAACCATTTGATCATATCGATACAATCCCATGTTCTCGCTCCTGCTCTCTTTTACTGCATTAAGACAACGCGATTCAAACTGCTGTGTGCTACGGTAGTTGAACCCATTTCCTCTGCATGACCTGTCATTGCCACAGTAACTAGATGAAACCCACTAGCATGTGTAGGAGTTGATTGAGCCATATGTATGTGTTGTTCCTACCTTGCTATGCCTGCTATGCTTAGAGTCGTGTCAGGTCTGGTTCATCTGGGTGATGGGCTAGAGTGAAATGATTATGTCGGTAATGAGAGTGGTGTGGTGAACACGATTTGGTAAAGGTATCGATGAGAGGCCATGTAGGAGTACATGGTGGGTTGTTTCATTGAAGCCGACCTTAAGCACTGAGATCTGTATGTGTGATTTAAGATACAGCTACTACCATGCATTGGGCCCTGAAATATGACCCCGCTCGACTTCTTATTCACCCTAGCTCTCTGTCCAGGAGTTGCAAGTAGTTTCTGGTGTTTGTAGCCTACTGGAGGCCGTGGACAGCGCTGACCGTAGGGGTGGGCTGTGATGCGGTAGGTACGTGGCCGGGTGTACCGAATACCCGTTAGGTATCTCGGGAACCCTGTTCACATCGTTCGGGGCCGTATGGGAAACCTCGGCCGGACTCCCTGCGGATGGAACCTGAATAGGCGATAAACCTGGACTAGAGGCTTAAGTGTTTAGGTAGGTCGTGGTCTACACCCACGTCGGCTTTCGCTTGAAGTCTGCCGAGCACATGTCGTGTGCAGACGCTAAGTGGTGGAAACATGTATGACGAAGTACACCCCTGCAGGGTTAACATGATCTATTCGAATAGCCGCGTCCGCGGTAAAGGACTACTTGGTTGCCTATACAGTTCATAGACAAGTAAATGGAAACTACTAAAAGCCTCAAGATAAGTGTGAGTGCCGAGGATGGCTCTTCCGTAGGAAGACGGAGGTGGATCCTCGGTAGTGTATTGAAGTGGTGAGTAGTGGACTCGAGTGCGCAAAACATTTCAAGTTGGAGTATCGTAGGATAGTCTAGCCAAGAGTCAAAGCTGGCTTGCTGCAATAACTCCACCAACCCTTCTTGATACTATGCATGTATGTAGGATCTGATGTAAGTCTTGCTGAGTACCTTTGTACTCATGTTGCTATAATCTACATTTTTACAGAAGACGCTGCAACCCCTTCTGATGGGTTCTATGTAGACGTTGACATCAACGAGTAGGCTAAAGACCCAGGTGGTGACCCTGAGCTTGTGATGGACCACGTAGTATAGCTAGGCTTTCCAAGCCTCTTTTATTTTACTAGTTGTCTGTACTCAGACAAGTTACTTCCGCTGTTGGCTTGTATGACTGTATGACTTGTATGTTGGGTCGTGAGACCCGTACCTTGTGTGTATGTTATGTATGGCTCACTGAGCCTTAAATAAAGTACTTGTGTCGTAGAGTCATGTTGTGATGCTTCGTTGTATTTGCACATATCGAGCATATTGTGTGTATGATTGAAATGCTTGGTATGTGTGGGATCTGACTATCTAGTTGTTTATCTTTAGTAGCCTCTCTTACCGGGAAATGTCTCCTAGTGTTACCGCTGAGCCATGGTAGCTTGCTACTGCTCTGGAACACTTAGGCTGGCCGGCATGTGTCCTTCTTCGTTCCTGTGTCTGTCCCTTCGGGGAAATGTCACGCTTTGAGTACCGGAGTCCTGTTAGCCCGCTACAGCCCGGTTTACCGGAGTCCTGCTAGCCCAGTGCTACAGCCCGGACCCACTTGCTGATGACCGACACGTTCGAAGCTGGGTCATGGATGCCTGTCCCTGTAAGTCTGTGCCACTTTGGGTTTACGACTAGTCATGTCAGCCCGGGCTCTTTATCATATGGATGCTAGCGACACTATCATATACGTGAGCCAAAAGGCGCAAACGGTCCCGGGAAAAAAGGTAAGACGACACCCGTGGGGATACCGTGCGTGAGGCCGCAAAGTGATATGAGGTGTTACCAGCTAGATCGATGTGACATCGAGTCGGGGTCCTGACATCCATATACCAGTTGTATCACCATCTCTTCGCCGAACTAGTGCACCTATACAATTTACCATTGTATTGGGTGTGTTGGGGACACAATAGACTCTTTGTTATTTGGTTGCAGGGTTGCTCGAGAGAGACCATCTTCATCCTACGCCTCCTACGGATTGATAAACCTTAGGTCATCCACTTGAGGGAAATTTGCTACTGTCCTACAAACCTCTGCACTTGGAGGCCCAACAAAGTCTATAAGAAGAAGGTTGTGTAGTAGACATCACCCATCATTATCAAGATTCATATTGCAAAACAAAGATTTAATAGGAGACACATGAATCACTTTTAGATCTTCATCCTTATTATCATGAAAACTAGAGGAACACGCTTTCACAAAGCAATCTTTCTTAGCACGCATCCTAGCGGTTCTTTCTTTGCACTCATAAATGGAAATTCTCAAGGCTTTGAGAGACTCATTGATATCATGCTTAGGTGGAATATATCTTAGTTTCAAAGAATCAACATCAAGAGAAATTCTATCAACGTTCCTAGCCAATTCATCAACCTTAAGCAATTTTTCTTCAAGCAAAGCATTGAAATTCTTTTGCGAATTCATAAAATCCTTAGCACTAGTCTCAAATTCAGAAGGCATCTTATTAAAATTTCCATAAGAATTGTTGTAGGAATTACCATAATTATTAGAGGAATTACTAGGAAACGGCCTAGAATTAAAATTACCTCTATACACGTTATTACCAAAATTGTTCCTACCAACAAAATTCACATCCATAGATTCATTATGATTCTCAATCAAGGTCAATCAAATTCACATCCAAAATTCACAAAGGCACATCATTAGGATCAGAGAAAACACTCTTATTAGCAAACAATTTCATAAGTTCATCCATCTTTCCACTCAAAACATTAATTTCTTCTAGCGCATGCACTTTTTTACTAGTAGATCTTTCGGTGTGCCATTGAGAATAATTAACCATAATATTGTCTAGGAGTTTAGTAGCTTCTCCTAAAGTGATTTCCATAAAAGTGCCTCCCGTGGCCGAATCTAAAAGATTTCTAGAAGCAAAATTCAATCCGACATAAAAATTCTATATAATCATCCATAAATTCAAACCATGTGTAGGGAAATTACGTATCATTAATTTCATCCTCTCCCAAGCTTGTGCAACATGTTCATGATCAAGTTGCTTAAAATTCATAATATCGTTTCTAAGAGAGATGATTTTAGCGGCAGGAAAATACTTAGAGATAAAAGCATCTTTGCACTTATTCCATGAATCAATACTATTTTTAGGCAAAGACGAAAACCAAGCTTTAGCACAATCTCTAAGGGGAAAAGGAGATAGCTTCAATTTAACAATATCATTATCCACATCTTTCTTCTTTTGCATATCACACAAATCAACAAAGCTATTTAGATGGGTAGCGGCATCTTCACTAGGAAGGCCGACGAATTGATCTTTCATGACAAGATTCAACAAAGCAGCATTAATTTCACAAGATTTAGCATCGGTAAGAGGAGCAATCGGAGTGCTAAGAAAACCATTGTTGTTGCTATTGGTAAAGTCACACAATTTAGTATTATCTTGAGCCATCGTGACAAGCAAGCAATCCATCACACAAGCAAAGAAGAAACAAGCGAAAAGGGGTGAACGGAAAAGAGAGGGCGAATAAAACGGCAAGGGTGAAGTGGGGGAGAGGAAAACGAGAGGCAAATGGCAAATAATGTAATGCGAGAGACAAGAGTTTGTGATGGGTACTTGGTATGTCTTGACTTGTGCGTAGACTTCCCGGCAATGGCGCCAGAAATGGCTCGTTGTCGGAAGTCAAATCTTGACTTGACTTGGCGCGAATCTCCCCGGCAACGACGCCAGAAATCCTTCTTGCTACCTCTTGAGCACTACGTTGGTTTTCCCTTGAAGAGGACCAATTTTTGAGAACCAAGGTATCAATCCAGTAGGAGATCATGCTCGAGTCCCACGCACCTACACAAACAAATAAGAACCTCGCAACCAACGCGATAAAGGGGTAGTCAATCCCTTCACGGTCACTTACGAGAGTGAGATATGATAGATATGATAAGATAATATTTTTGGTATTTCTATGATAAAGAGAAATAAAGGTGCAAAGTAAAATAAAACGGCAATAGAAATAGCTAGGTGTTGGAAGATTAATATGATGGAAGATAGACCCGGGGGCCATAGGTTTCACTAGTGGCTTCTCTCAAGAGCATAAGTATTACGGTGGGTAAACGAACTACTGTCGAGCAATTGATAGAATTGAGCATAGTTATGAGAATATCTAGGTATGATCATGTATATAGGCATCACGTCCACGACAAGTAGACCGAAACGATTCTGCATGTACTACTATTACTCCACACATCGACCACTATCCAGCATGCATCTAGAGTATTAAGTTCATAAGAACAGATTAATGCTTTAAGTAAGATGACATGATGTAGAGGGATAAACTCATGCAATATGATATAAACCCCATCTTTTTATCCTTGATGGGAACAATACAATATGTGCCTTGCTGCCCCTGCTGTCACTGGGAAAGGACGCCGCAAGATTGAACCCAAAGCTAAGCACTTCTCCCATTGCAAGAAAGATCAATCTAGTAGGCCAAACCAAACTGATAATTCGAAGAGAATTGCAAAGATAAACCAATCATACATAAAAGAATTCAAAGAAGATTCAAATATTTTTCATAGATAAACTTGATCATAAACCCACAATTCATCGGATCTTGACAAACACACTACAAAAGAAGATTACATCGAATAGATCTCCAAGAAGATCAAGGAGAACTTTGTATTGAGATCCAAAGAGAGAGAGAGAGAAGAAGTCATCTAGCTAATAACTATGGACCCGAAGGTCTGAAGTAAACTACTCACACATCACCAGAGAGGCCATGGAGTTGATGTAGAGGCCCTCCATGATCAATTCCCCCTCCGGCGGAGCTCCGGAAAAGGCCCCAAGATGGGATCTCTCGGGTACAGAAGGTTTCGGCTGTGGAATTAGGTTTTCGTGGTGCTCCTGCATGTTTGGGGGTACGTGGATATATAGGAGGAAGAAGTAGGTCGGTGGAGTGATGAGGGGCCCACGAGGGTGGAGGGCGCGCCTAGGGGGGTAGGGGCACCCCCATGCCTCGTGGCCTCCTCGATTGTATCTTGATGCCCACTCCAAGTCTCCTGGATCACGCTTGTTGAGAAAATCACATTCCTGAAGGTTTCATTCTGCTTGGACTCCATTTGATATTCCTTTTCAGTGAAACTCTAAAATAGGCAAAAAAAACAGCAATTTGGGCTGGGCCTCCGGTTAGTAGGTTAGTCCCAAAAATGATATAAAAGTGTAAAATAAAGCCCATTAACATCGAAAACAGATAATACAATAGCATGGAGCAATCAAAAATTATAGATAAGTTGGAGACGTATCAATGGTTAGTTCACAATCTTTGCTGAAAACTTGAATGCTGGCTTTACATATTTACAACGACAAGAGCAACCAGAGTTTGTAAAAGTTTTTCTTTATCACTTTCAGTTTATGAACTGAATTGCTTGAGGACAAGCAAAGGTTTAAGCTTGGGGGAGTTGATACGTCTCCATCGTATCTACTTTTCCAAACACTTTTGCCCTTATTTTGGACTCTAACTTGCATGATTTGAATGGAACTAACCTGGACTAACGATGTTTTCAGCAGAATTACCATGGTGTTATTTTTGTGCAGAAATAAAAGTTCTCGGAATGACCTAAAAATCAACGGAGAATATTTTTGGAATATATAAAAAATACTGGCCAAAGAATCAAGGTCGGGGGGCCCACACCCTGTCCACGAGGGTGGGGGCGCGCCTACCCCCTGCCTCATGGCCCCCCTGGTGCTCCACCGACCTCAACTCCAACTCTATATATTCACATTCGGGGAGAAAAAAATCAGAGAGAATGATTCATTGCGTTTTACGATACGGAGCTGCCGCCAAGCCCTAATCTCTCTCGGAGGGCTGATCTGGAGTCCGTTCAGGGCTCCAGAGAGGGGAATCCATCGCCATCGTCATCATCAACCTTCCTCCATCACCAATTTCATGATGCTCACCGCCATGCGTGAGTAATTCCATCGTAGGCTTGTTGGACGGTGATGGGTTGGATGAGATTTATCATGTAATCGAGTTAGTTTTGTTAGGGTTTGATCCCTAGTATCCATTATGTTCTCAGATTGATGTTGCTATGACTTCGCTATGCTTAATGCTTGTCACTAGGGCCCGAGTGCCATGATTTCAGATTTAAACCTATTATGTTTTCATGAATATATGTGAGTTCTTGATCCTATCTTGCAAGTCTATAGTCACCTATTATGTGTTATGATCCGTTAACCCCGAAGTGACAATAACCGGGATACTTACCGGTGATGACCGTAGTTTTAGGAGTTCATGTATTCGCTAAGTGTTAATGCTTTGGTCCAGTACTCTATTAAAAGGAGGCCTTAATATCCCTTAGTTTCCAATAGGACCCCGCTGCCATAGGAGGGTAGGACAAAAGATGTCATGCAATTTCTTTTCCATAAGCACGTATGACTATATTCATAATACATGCCTACATTACATTGATGAACTGGAGCTAGTTCTGTGTCACCCTAGGTTATAACTATTGCATGAGGAATCGCATCCTACATAATTATCCATCACTGATCCATTGCCTACGATCTTTTCATATATTGATCTTCGCTTATTTACTTTTCCGTTGCTACTATTACAATCACTACAAAACCAATATCATTACTTTTGCCACCATTACCGCTACCATCATATTACCTTGCTACTAAATACTTTGCTGCAGATACTAAGTTTCCAGGTGTGGTTGAATTGATAACTCAGCTGCTAATACTTGAGAGTATTCTTTGGCTCCCCTTGTGTCGAATCAATATATTTGGGTTGAATACTCTACCCTCGAAAACTATTGTGATCCCCTATACTTGTCGGTTATCATCTTCCCAACAAGGAACATACTTATTAAAGAAGAGAAGAGGATCATCTTAAAGAAGAGCAGAAGAGCAAGCAGATTGAAGATATTACAAATCTTTCTATACAATGTCGGTTGCCGACGCATGATGAACCAGAGCGCACAGAGAAATAGTATTCCTTCCGGTCTCTCCATATGTGGCTCACATGCATCTCGAAACTAAAGTAGGAACATTTAGCTGACCAATTAAACATCTCTTAGTTTTACTAATATCAGCATAATATCAGATTTGAATTTGTACAACTAAGCTTGTTTAGCTCGATGGGTGGAGAAGTGCTATTACAACACGAACCACGTAGGCTGATCGTGGTCATAATAAAATGGGGAAACCGTAAGCATGATGAGTATAGTGTTGACCGTGGCAGTGGGATGGCAGATCTGAAGCTGCAAACCGCGCAAAGGGTAGTTAGCAACCGATGTTTGCTTTGAAATAACAACTAAGATTTGGTATGGACAAGAAAGTATAGTCAACAAGTGACAAAGAAACACAATTCTGCTGTCTCTCTATATGTCGCGACATGCATTTGGAAACTCAAGTGGGGCCTTTAGCTAACCAATTAAATGTGTCTGTTAACTAATATCAGTATCATATCACAATCATATTTGAACAACTAAGCTTTGGAATTTTGAGTGTTGTGTTGTTTAGCTTGAAGGGTGGAATAATGCTAGTACGACAGAAAGCACTTACACATATCATAGTAGAGTAGATAAAAAGGGAAAACCCTAAGCATCAAGAGTAAAATCAGGAAAATGGAACTAGCTGGACCAGTGGGTAGCGCACATGCTTTTGGAACTAATATGGGAACATTAGGTGACCAATTAAATGTTCTCTATTTTAGTAATATGAGCATCATATCAGATTCGCATTTCAACACCTAAGCTTTGGAGTTATGAGTGGCATGTTGTTTCACTTGATGGGTTGAGGTCTTGAGGAGCAGTGCTAGCACGGCACGAAGCACCTACGATGATGGTAGTGAATATAAAGGGGGGAAACCATAAGCTTTATGAGTATAGTGACCGTGCCATGGCGGATCTGAAGGTGCAAACCGGACAAAGCTATTTCGCAACCAATGTTTGCTTTCAACTAGCCACAAGGATTTGGTATGGACAAGAAAAGTACAGTAAACAATTTACGATCTATTTTCTAGGTGAGATCAATTACTTAAGCACATACGGAAGAGTACCACCTCTCTTGCGACGCTGTGTAGGCCCCTACTGATACGTTGAGGGTGCTGCGGGTGCGATGGCTACCGGCGGCGGGGAAGAAGACTTTAGACGGCACACGACCGGGTCGAGGGATAAATCATGTTGCCGTGGATGAGGCGGTCGTAGGAGCGGCAACGACAAGGTGGACGACGGCGTCGATGAAGCGAGAGGACATGATGAAAGAATCCTGGTCTAGCGCCGTGGATGAGAGACGTCCATCTCTTGCAGTGGTCGACGGGGTAGCGGCTCCGGCAATGTGGAGGATGGGGTGGTGGACGGAGGAGGCTAGCCGCAGTGGGGAGGTTGTTGTGGCGTCGACGGTGTATGAATGGGGAAATGGAGGGGGAGGGTGGGGATCACAAACTTTGGGACGCGCTTGTCTGAAATGTGGGAAAGTTACGAACTTATCCCCCATTTAAAATTTCGAACATCGCGTCGGTTGGGGATAGGACGGTAATCTCGCATCTCCCAAATATTTGCCGGTAGCGGTTTCGGGCGAGGAGAGGGTGTTTTGCCGCCCACGGTTGGTTCCCATGGTGTATGAACGGGGCTGACAGGTAGGGCGGTTGTGTCACTCCTGAGGGAAGTTACACATCTGCCCCTATTTAAAATATTTGCCTACATCGATTTCGGGCGAGGAGAGTATGTTTTGCCGCCCACCGTGTATGAATGGGGAAATGGAGGGAGAGACACATGTCTTTCGGACGAGCTTGAATCAAATGTGTTTTGACGCCCATGTTTGGCGCCCACCGTGTCTGGATGGGCTCAGAGGTGGTCGTGTCACGTCTGATTGAAGTTACTAGTCTACCCCTATCGACAGCAGTGTAAATCCGGTCGATAAGGATGTCAAACTGTTAGGAGTAGTGTCGGTGTCAAAACCGGCGGATCTCGGGTAGGGGGTCCCGAACTGTGCGTCAAGGCCGGATGGTAACAGGAGACAAGGGACGTGATGTTTTTACCCAGGTTCGGGCCCTCTCGATGGAGGTAATACCCTACTCCTGCTTGATTAATATTGATGATATGGGTAGTACAAGAGTAGATCTACCACGAGATCAAGGAGGCTAAACCCTAGAAGCTAGCCTATGGTATGATTGTTGTATATGGAGTTGATGTCCTACGGACTACAACCCTCCGGTTTATATAGACACCGGATAGGGTTAGGGTTACACAGAGTCGGTTACAATGGTAGGAGATCTTGAATATCCGCATCGCCAAGCTTGCCTTCCACGCCAAGGAAAGTCCCATCCGGACACGGGACGAAGTCTTTAATCTTGTATCTTCATAGTCCTGGAGTCTGGCTGAAGGTATAGTCCGGCTACCCGAACACCCCCTAATCCAGGACTCCCTCAGTAGCCCCTGAACCAGGCTTCAATGACGACGAGTCCGGCGCGCAGATTATCTTCGGCATTGCAAGGCGGGTTCCTCCTCCAAGTCCTTCATAGAAGATTGTAAACACCAAGAGTAGTGTCCGGCTCTCCAAAATAAGTTTCCACATATTGCCATAGAGAGAATAATATAAACACAAATCAAATCTGTTGACGTATTCCGCAGTGCGTCATCACACTACGGCCAAGTCCTTTACTCGAATCGTTTTTACTTTTCCACCTCAGCACGTTTTGTGAGGCGGTTTCCTTCAATACGAACATGGGTAACCCAACCGCTCCATTTATCACGCCGCTTGGGAGGCAAGCGAGTTTTACTAGGCTGGTGGGGACGCACAACCGCATCCGCCCATATAAGGGGATAAGGATCCACCTTTTTACCTACGCCTTTTTCCTCCTTTGCCTATCCATCTCCTGTGCACTCGAGCTCCAGCGCCCAAGCCCGCGCTTCCCACCTCAACCTTCTCCAGCAATGTCCGGAGCGGGAGGCAAGTGGATGGTCTCCTCCGCTATGGAGGGCCAAGTCAAGAAGCTAAGGAAGGCCGGATACCTGTCTAAGGACATCGCGCACCGGCTTCCCGAAAAGGGGCAGCTTCTCCCCACCCCAAGGCCCCATGAGAGGGTAGTATTTCTTCCCCACTTCCTCCGCAGACTGGGTTTTCCACTCCACCCATTTGTCCGGGGCTCATGTTCTACTACGGCCTGGATTTCCACGATCTGGCCCCGAACTTCATCCTCAACATCTCGGCGTTTATCGTCGTGTGCGAGGCTTTCCTCCGCGTACGCCCTCATTTCGGCCTCTGGCTCAAGACCTTCAACGTCAAGCCCAAGGTGGTGCACGGCAGCCAGGCGGAGTGCGGAGGCGCTATGGTGGGCAAGATGGCCAACGTCCTATGGTTCGAGGGCTCTTTTGTGGAGACCCTAAAGGGGTGGCAATCCGGGTGGTTTTACATCACCGAGCCACGCGATCCAAACTGGATCGCAGCCCCCGAGATTCGATCCGGACCCCCCACGCGGCTTATGTCCTGGAAAGAGATGGGCCTGTCGTGGGGTGACGAAAAAGAGGTGACCGGATTGCAAACATGCATCCAGTCCCTGGTGAACAAGCCAATCCGGCTTGTTAATGTAATCCAGGTTATGCTCGTCCGCCGGATCCTCCCGTGCCAACAATGGGATTTTAATCTGTGGGAGTTCAACCCAGCGCAACACCAAACCCTTAGCAGGCTCTTCGACACGATGTACGAAGATGCCTGGAAGGTGCTATTCAAGGGCGTCGAGGCTCCCGCATCCGCTTCCGAGGATCGCGGATACAGCTCGCAGCGTCACGCTAGCGAGGTAAGCTATCTTCACCTTTTACAGGATGTTATGCTTTTTTCATAGTTTGACTCTATGCGGGATCTAAACTCCCTTACCTTTGACAGGCTTCGCGAGCGATATCCGGACCGATTAACTGTCCGGCTCCGCTGCCCGAAGATCCAGCCCCAGCTCTACTAGTGAAGTTGCTGGTTCCGGCGCCTTATGTGGTGCCGGAGAAGAAGGCCAAGAAGAAGAAGACCACGGGGACTCAAAAGAGTGCCTGTAACGTGGTGGTGTCAGACTCGTCATCCGACGAGTCCGAGACGCCATCTTCCCGTGAAAACGGGGAGGAGGAAGAAGAAAACTCTCCCCCCCCCCAACGGAGGGAGGAGAGAAGAGGAAGGCCGCCCCAACGGGGGAGGCCGAGGGGTCTAGGAAAAGGAAGACCCCTCCGCCGGACTACTCCCCCAACGCCGAAGAGGGCGGAGAGGAGTGGCCAAACAGGCCCAAGCGTCCGGCTAAATCGTAAGTTCGGATATCAGAGTAACTCATGATGTTCCTTTGTTGCACAGCTTTCCCTAATGTCGAACGTAATTATGCAGCCCGCCCCGGGCCGAATTCAACGAATCATCGGGCGGCTCCCCGGAATCATCGGACGTGAACTCAGTTCCGCCCGCTGTCTCCCCCCGCACTGTAGACGACGCCGAAGTGGCGTCGCGACAAGCTCCGGGGCAGGAGGAGGTGGTCCCGGAGGAGCCGCAAGGCAACCTCCCGGACTCCAGGAGTGAAGGGGATAAGGCCCCCCAGGGCTCCAAGTCCGGCTTTGTGCCGGACACCGCGCCGGAATCTTCCACAGTTCCGGACCGCAGTAGGCTAACTCCTTCCAAGAGGAGCAAGCCTTCTGAGCCGGCGGCCTCCGTCCAACCGGAGGTGCCGGACAATCTGTTGGAGGTGCTCGACGGCGCCTCTATCGACGAGGGGCACCATACTATTATGAGTATGGTGATCCAGAAGGTTCAGTCCATCAAGAGCGGACTGACTGAAGCTTGCGCTAGCCTTCTAACAGGCTTCGAGGTAAGTAAAAATATGTAAAAATATTACCGCATCGACAGTAGCCCCTGATGCTCTGTTTGGCGTTCGGAAAGAAAAGCCGAATAGAGGATCTATTAAATATCGCAGGAGTCTAACAAAAAAGAGTCAATATGCGTATGCAGGCTTCGCTGCTATCCACCGCTGCACTGACTACGGAGGTGGGTGTCCTGAAGCAGGACCTCGAGCGGACCGAGCAAAAGCTCGGCCTTGCCAAGCAGCGGCTCAAGGAGAGAGAAGGTAAGAAATACCTTACAGAAAAAGTGCCTATAAAAAGGCGTGATTGCAAAAAAATAACAGGATTGTACTGCTTATTGTAGGGGCCACGACTGAGGTGGCGACCCTTAAGCAGGCGCTGTCTGAGGCCGAAAAGAAAACGGCCGCGGAGCGCACCGAGTGAGACAGACTTGGGGCTCAGGTCGGCGAGGTGCAGCAAGAGCTTCAGGCTCTCATGAAAAAACATGAGAGTTTGGAGCTTGAGTCAAAGGCGCAAGCATCCGAGCTCGCGACGGCCCTTGAGACTACCAAGTCTGCCAAGGCCGAAGCCCAAAAGGCCCTCCAAGAGTTGGAGGACATGAGGAAGATAGCAGCGGGTAAGGCATTCTTTATGCAAAGCAGAAATATAAAAGTAAACTACTTGTTACTTACCCGAATCCGGAGCTCTCCAGGGGCATTCGCAGATCTTCCCCACAGCGTATCCGACGCCGCCGCATTCTACCGAGCTGAAGAGGGCAGCTCGACGGAGAAGGTGTTCTGGTCTCAGTATTTTGAGGCCGGACACCCTGTGCCTTTGAGCGACCAGCTGAAACAGCTGGTCGAGCTCCACAAGGCGGCCGAACAGGCCATGAAGGGCTTCATAGTTTGGCTGTGGCCTAGAGAGGCCCTGCTTGGGAGCTATTTCGGGCTGGTGCAGCGGCTGGTGGAGGCCTGTCCGAGGCTCGAGGTCATCAAGCGCTCTGTCTGCATCGAAGGTGCCCATCGGGCCCTTGCCCGTGCAAAGGTGCACTGGGGTAAGCTGGATGGTGAGAAGCTTGTGAAGGACGGGCCGCCGCCGGGGAAGGAGCATCGCAAGCCCGAGAACTACTACAAGGATGTTCTTGCAGGTGCCCGCCTTGTGGCAGATGAATGTACCAAGGATGTGATTTCTTAAATGAACTCGCTCGTGTTTATCCTGTGCGCTGAAAACTTGTTCATATGCGCTAAGTAATGCTTATTGAATTTAAAATATTACTTTCTGTGCGGCCGTTTATCAAAAAATTGTGAGATGGCCAGTCGTCGGCTTCTGCCCCCATGCCACTAGTGCTGGGGTGTTCGGGATAAACCTGAGCGCTCTTTTTCCCATAGTTGGGTCCTTCGAGGGAGGCGCTCAGCACAACGAACCAGGCAATCGGACTATAATGCTTGAACACTCTCACTTAGCCATAGAACTCTATAATTTTAAATTTCGGCGAAACCCCTAGTTCGGAAGACCGAGGTTCGGGGCGCTATCCACGCATTGGCCGGACAAAGCCAGCTCCTCGCTCGAAGCGGCATAAGTCTTTAGGGACTCGAAAAACCTCTCGAACAGTGACCGGTCTCTCGCCTCATCATGACAGGCAGTTTTAGCTTTCTCCACTGAGGTGCTTAACCCAGCTGAACCGGGGCACAATCGCAGTGGTTCTCCTAGTGCTACCTTAGCCGATATAGCGGAATGTAAGGCACCAAAACATAGGAGCCGGGAAAACCCAACTATTGACCCAAATCATCATTCGGAGCCAATGCATATAGTGCTATAAGTTCGGGGTGCCGCACTTGTGAAAGTGTACGGACTTCTCACACCATAATGAGGGGTACTGAAGCCCCTGGCGTGTTTGCCGTACCATGGTGTACGGGTGCAATCATGTCATTTAATAAACATATATGTGAAAAGAGGATAATGTGAAAAATAGACAAAAAGCTATGCATTGTTTATAGAGAGGCTATTTATCAAAGCCGAATGATACAAATAGTGCGATAAGCAAAAAGATATTGGACTATTTAACATGTCCTGACCAGGGGCAGGCCGCGAAATTGTATTCAAAACAGGTATACCGCTCGTAACAGAGACCACCTGGGAGTTCCATAATGCGGCATGGCTTGTCTGCCTCCCTGGATCTTGCATCGTTTGTGCGGTAGTCGAATTGCTGAACAGGTCGTCCGAAGTATGGAGTCCTGAAAGTAAGAAAAAATTAAAAAAAGAATCTGGCAGCCCCTAGTACGTTTTAAGCCGTATTTTGGGCGTGCCATTATTGTGCCCCTTCCCCTGTGCCCATGGTATTTCAAGGGCGTAGTTATGTACGCAAGGCACTGGTTTCGCTATGTCGCGAGAGCTGGGGTTGGGGCCGCATTGCTACGCTTGCTCAGAACGTGCCAGGCGGTCCTGCTGTGGGTTACTCCGGGCGCGCTTAGCGGTGTCTGGCTTTTTAATGGCCGGACTGGAGAATTGCCTAAGAAGGCTACTTTCACTATAGGAATCAGCTATTTTGCCGTCTGCCACGGCGGACGGCAAAGGCATGAACGGCGGACGGCAAAGGCCTTTGCTGTCAGCCGCGGACGGCAAAAGGCTCCGGCAAAGTAGGCTACGGTAAACAGCTACTTTGTCGTCTGCTTCCTGGCGGCTGACAGCAAAGGCCCTTTGCCGTCTGCAGCGGACGGCAAAGAGAGCGGACGGCAATAATTGCGCTGTCAGTCCGTTAAGTGGCTAACGGCAGGCCTTTGCCGTCCGCCGCTGACGGCAAAATTTCTAGTGTCTTTGCCGTCCGCCATATGATGTCATCTACATGTCACTACATGGCAGGTTCTTTGCCGTCTGCCACTAATGGCAAAGTCTTTGCCATCTGCCACTGTAGGCAAACTGACCAAATGGGTCAGCTCCCAGGAAGCACAGCTGGATGCCACGTGTCTTCTTTGCCGCCCGCGGCGGACGACAAAGATCCTGTTGCCGTCAGTGGCAGACGGCAAAGAGCCTGCTTATTGGCTCTTTTATCTGTTTTTTATTAAATCCAACAATTTTCATCACAAATATATATGACATATATAGATATATTTCAAAAGGCCATTACAGAGCAAACATATAAGATATCCAACACATAACTTCATCATCCAACCATATATATTACATGCATAGTTCCATCATACATAACAAGTTCAACATAAAGGCATCCAACCATATATATTACAATAGTTTCATCCAACGATACATGCATAGTTCAACGATACAAAAGAAACAGAGAAAGGGATAATAAGGAGCACTACATCTATGCAAGCTTTCGTCAAGTGAATGAAATCTGCAAAATGAAAAATAAGAAAGTTAGAACAAGAAGAGTAGAACAAGAAGAAGAGTAGAACAAGAAGAAGACTAGAACAAGAAGAGTAGAACAAGAAGAAGACTAGAACAAGAAGAGTATGTCATTTATGAGCTAACTTACGTGAAATGGATCATATATGAGCTAACTAAGTTGAAATGGGTCGTTTATGAGCTAGCTAAGGTGAAATGGATCATTTATGAGCTAACTAAGTTGAAATTGGTCGTTTATGAGCTAGCTAAGGTGAAATGGATCATTTATGAGCTAACTTAGTTGAAATGGGTCGTTTATGAGCTAACTAAGGTCAAATGGATCGTTTTTGAGGTAACTAAGGTGAAATGGATCATTTTTTAGCTAACTTAGGTGAAATGGATCATTTATGAGCTAACTTAGTTGAAATGGATCGTTTTTAGCTAACTTAGGTGAAATGGATCATTTATGAGCTAATTTAGTTGAAATGGATCTTTTTGAGCTAACTTAGGTGAAATGGATCATTTAAGAGCTAATTTAGGTGAAATGGATCGTTTTTTAGCTAACTTGGTGAAATGGATCGTTTATGAGCTAAATTAGTTGAAATGGATCGTTTATGAGATAACCTAGGTAAGATGGGTCATTTTGGAGTTAACCTAGGTGAAATGGGTCATTTTAAAGCTAACGTAGGTAAAATGGATCATTTAGGAGCTAATCTAGGTAAAATGGGTCATTTTTGAGCTAACTTGGATGAACTGGATCATTTATAAGCTAACCTAGGTAAAATGGGTCATTTTAGAGCTAACTTAGGTAAAATGGATCGTCTATGAGCTAACTAAGCTAATTATGCAATTTTTTACATAAGTAAGCTAAGTATAGATCGTTTTAGAGCTAACTTAGGTAAAATGGATGGTTTTGGAGGTCAGTAAGCTTATTAAGTCATTTTGGAGGAGAAGAAGCTAAGTCTAGGTCATTACGGTAAGCATTGGAGGAAATAAAGCTAAGTCTAGGTCTTTATGCATGTGTTAAGCAAAACACTAGATAAACTTACCAAGATCCAGGAGGTGTAGGAGCGGGGTGGCTCGTGTCGGTAGATGGAGAAGGATCGTGCGATGCTTGTCTGGAGTTACGCTGCACCAAAGATCATTTCCAATGTCTTGTTAGCATGATGACACTCAAATGTTAAGACTAGCAAGTAATGTCCATTCAAATAAAACTCATCGTGGTCCTAGGAGCAATCACTGGCATCGGTGGAGCGGTCTGACCTGTCTTCTCGCACACAGACTGCACATTTGGTTTTGACGACTCAGTCATACTAGTTAGTAATGAGACAAACACTACATGAATGTTTTGGCTAATCTGCAGAAGAAACTTACCACAAGGAGCTCGTACATGGCCCTTGCCTGCATGTCATTCCGTGCCCTCTCCTCCTCCATCATCTTTGTCGTCCTCTCCTCCAACTCCCGCTGCCTCTCCGCCGCCTCCGCCAGAAGTTTCTCCGTTCTATCTCTCTCACTCTGTATAGCAGCCTGCAACACCACTCACATGACCATTTGTAATGATTGATGGAAGCGCACACAATGTAATTAATGGAGAAAGATAACTGAGTACGTATCACTAACCTTGATGGCGAGTTGCACTGGCCGTTCACGAGGCCTTATCTCAGGAGCGGAGCTCGACTGGCGCGCCTTGATCTCCGGGAGAGTGCTAGGACAACGGATAAGTCCATCTCCAATGGCTATGGAGCCATGGGACCTCCCGCCACCAGATATCATCACCAGCTCTGGATCAATGGGACCCTGGCTCGGGTTAAAGTCCTCCCCTTTCCTCGCCTTCCCCTCATCTCTATATCTCACGAGCTTGTTGTGGGAGGAGATGTTGGTGAAGTTGTTTGCATCATCGAGGTCAGACTGAGAGAAAGCCTTGACTTTCTTGAAAGAGGCAGTGTGGGCCATGGCATACAGGTCGTACACCTCTGGCACCTTATCCGCCTTATTGTAGCGTGCCTGAAAGAGAGAAACAATGAAAATTAGTAATTAAAGGGCTCAAGCTAGCATGATGAATGAATTGCATGAATCATGAAGCAAACCACATACCCAGTTGCGCCCGAACTGATATAAGTTGGAGCTGCCTTGATGGTGTGGCACACCTTCCATTTGGGCACGTTTGTCCTTGGCCTCGTTGTGGAGGGCTAGCCATTGTTTTGAGCACCACTCATCGACCAACACCTCCCAACAATCCATCCGATCCGCACACCATCTCGGAGGCGCCTAAGTTAGCAAATAGAAACTTGAGCGCTACGGCTAAGAATTACTAAATGAAGGAACTTAAGTAGAGAAGGCCTTAAGAATTACCTTCATGTACTGCTCCTTACTCAGGAACTTATCGCGGCACGCCGGCTTGGTCTTCTTGATACCACGCAAGGCGTAGTAGTCTCGAACAGCCTGCACCCGAGCCTCGTGCCGTAAGTTCTGGAGTAGGCGCTTGCAGACGTTCTCGATAACATGTGCCGCGTCCTCCTCGTATCCCTCCTCACACCTGTAGAATGTCTGCAATCAAATGAGACAATATTGATTAGTACAATTAATAACTAGCTAGTTGAAGATTTTTAAATGTGTAAAGGAGAAATTACCCAGAACTTTCTGATCACCATGTCTGCCCTTGTGTCGCACACGACACCGTCGATAATCTCATCCGGCGGGGCCGGGGCAGCCACGTAGTGCTCCCAGCTCAATCCAAGCTCTGGAAGCCGACCCTCACCAGGCAACGTGACAAACCCCGGGAAGTTTTGCCGGCAAAGAACTCCAAGGACGGAGTTGGGCCGGCGGACACTATGATGGTGGTCCCAACCCCTGCAGCATGACAAGGCCAACGCATTAGTTATTTGAAGAAACGTGAATGCAGAAGGTACAAAAATATTAAATGCACTTACGTACCTCTCCCCATCAGGGAAAATCAACCACCTCTGCTCGCGGGTCACCGGCACGGACGGGAGCCGTGTAGCACCACGCTGGTAGACGTTGCCCCCCTCCTCCCCCTCCTCATCAGTCGGCTCCCCGCCATCATCAGCATGGCCACTCGGCTCCCCGCCATGCTCAGGCTGACCCGGCCAGGTACCCCATCCAGACGTGTGCTCCTCCGGGGTCTCGTGGGCCCAAGTCTCGTGGGCCGAAGGCCCGTCGACCCGAGGCTCGTGGGCCGAAGACTCGTGGACCGGAGGCTCGTGGACCGGAGTCCGTGCAGCCTCCTCCTCAGACGAGTCCACCCTAGCAGTCACGTGCTCGGGTGAAACAGCTGGGGGCGGTGGCGAGGAAGGCGCCGTACGAGTCACCCTACCTCCTCTCCCGCGACCACGTGCTCCAACTCCTCTCTTCTTCTTACCTCGTCCCCTGCTGGGCACCGCGGTCGACGAAGAAGGGCCCGGCGGTGTCGCCATACTGTCCAGCAACGCTCGGCGGAGAGGTGCGTGTGGAATGGAAGACCTCGCACCACGCGCCGACGAAGAAGGGGCCTCGGCGCGCTCCCGACCAGCGCCCACCATCTTTCAACACCTGCCATGACAAAGAATAAACGAAATTAGTACAACATAAAAAAAGTACCGACATGAATAATAATATGTATATCACTTAAGTGTATCATCATCAAGTACAACATAAAAAAATTGAATACCTGACACTACTAATAATCTCGATCAGTATCATCAATAAATGCATAATCATCATCATCACTATAATCAATGATGGGCTCATAGGGTTCATTGGCATCAACATGTGCAAGGCCACCTTGACGTAATCGGTCAAGCATTGACAGGTCATCCGCAGCAGTAACCTCTTCTTGTTCCGGCTCTTCTTGTTCCTCCTCTGGGGTGATGTCGGATTCATTGTCGCTGTCTACTTCAATGTTTTGGGGTGAAGTATAGCGGTTCTTGAAACGCTTTTTGGAAAGACGTGTCTCTTGGAAGAATTCTCCTTCATATGTGTCTGGGTTAATGTGAGGTTCATAATCCTCTTCCTTTGGGGGAGAAAGTCTAGCACGTGGCGGCACTTCATAAACGACATCCCAACCTTTCAGATTTGGATTAGTTTGGCAGGCCCACGGTAGATAGAATACTTGGGTCGCCTGTTGAGCCATAATATAGACATCAGGAACATCTAAATGAGTGCTTTGGTTGATTTCAACTAGCCCTATATGTTCATGAGTCCTTCTAGTCTCCTTCGGCTGAAACCAATAACATTTGAAGACTACGACATTCGGTGGGTTTTCACCATAGAACAGAAGTTCATAAATTGCTTCAACTCTCCCATAATACTCGGTACCTCCTTCGCCGATAGCAGATACACAACAATTTGTAGACTTACGGTCGGCCATAGATAGCTCTTTGCCATAGGTACGAAAGCGATACCCGTTGATGTCGTACTTGTCAAATGAACGGACCTTATAGTCAAAACCATTAGCGACTTGTCTCAATTCGGCGTCCATAGACTCTGAATTAGCCTACAAGTTTAATATGAAAGCATTGTTGCATTATGCACAAATTAGCGAATGAAATGAAATTGTCTAATAGAAATTACCGTTTGTTTGAACCAAGAGATGAAACCGGGATAGCCACCTCCTTGCTTTGCGAGAAGCTCATACTCTTCGACGGAATCCTTTTGGATCTCCGCTCCATACGAGAATATGGCGACGTATCGACTGTATGACATATCCAGGAATAAGAGTAGTTCAAAGGAAATAGAAGTTGCGAAATAATGTACCGAGAACTTACTCGATGTACGGCCGCACTTCTATCAGGTTGTTGAAGATATACAACGAAATGGTCCACCATTCTTCTTATCCAAAGATACTGGATGTGAAACACTAGCTGAGGTTGGATCCACCCTTTTTAGGCTCGTCAGCATTGTACCGAGGCTTCGGATTATGCAAATGACGATTTTTGGCTTCGTAGTGCGCTGTTACGAAGTTTGCCGCCTCCTCTGTGATGAATGCCTCAGCCATCGATGCTTCAATTCTACATTTATTTTTACATTTTTCTCAAAGCGTCTTCTGCATCCTCTCAGTTGGGTAGCACCAACGATTTTGCACGGGCCCCCCCAATCTTGCCTCGGTCGGGAGATGCAAAATCAAATGCTGCATTGGATTAAAGAAGCCCGGTGGAAAGATCTTCTCTAACTTGCAGATCAACTCCGGCGCCAACTCTTCCATTTCTTCTAGCACGCCAGGCGATAGTTCTTTCGCACAAAGAACACGGAAGAAATAGCTGAGTTCTGCCAGTACTAGCCATTCATCCTCAGGGATGAAGCCACGCAACATCACCGGCATTACCCGCTCAATCCATATGTGCCAATCATGACTCTTGAGACCAAATATCTTCAGTTTATCAAGATTCGCTCCCCTCTTTAGATTCGCTGCATACCCATCGGGGAACATCAACTGCTGTTGCACCCACAAGAGAATTTCCCTCATAGCTGGCCTTCCAAGATTGAACCATGCCTTTGGCTTCGTCCAGTTCTGCTTTCCTTTCGGTTCTTTCATGTTTTGTAACGGCCTATCACATAGCGCCTCCAGATCGACTCTAGCCTTAGTATTATCCTTTGACTTCCCATCTATGCCGAACAATGTACCAAAAAGTGCCTCGGCGATATTCTTCTCAGTGTGCATCACGTCGATGTTGTGTGGGCAAAGGAGGTCTTTGAAGTAAGGCAGATCCCATAAGCATGTTTTGTGAGTCCACGCGTGCTTAGTATTATACCCCTTGAAGTACCCTGGACGTTGTGGATCTGGCTCGAGAGCATTTAACTGATCCAGGGTCTGTTGGCCTGTCAATGCAGGTGGTGCAGAGTTTTTGACAACTCTACCCCTGATGAAGTTCTTCTTGTCTTTCCTGAACTTATGGCGAGGATCCAGGAACTGTCTATGCATGTCGAAGCAAGAAAACTTGCGACCGGCCTGAAGCCAACGAAACTCAAGTGCTCCCTTGCATGTGGGGCACGGGAACCTTCCATGCACACACCAGCCAACGAATAGCGCATACGCCGGCAAGTCATGCGTCGAGTACATGTACCAGACACGCATTATGAAGTTCCGTTTGCTAAAGGCGTCGTATGTCTTGAACCCATTATCCCAGGCTTCTTGCAATTCGTCCTTAAGCGGCTGCATGTACACATTCATATTTTTGCCCGGATAGTTGGGTCCTGGAATTATCAACGTCAGGAAAATGTTCTTTCTTTGCATAATCTGTCCGGGGGGGAGATTGAGTGGAAAGACAAATACGGGCCAACAACTGTATTGGGCTGCCGTCATACCAAACACACTGAACCCATCCGTGCTGATGCCGACTCGAGGATGCCTCGGATCTGCCGCTTTGTCAGCATGTAATTCATCAAACTTTTTCCACGCAACACCATCCGATGTGTGTACCATCATCAGATTCCCATCTGCATCTAGTTCGGTTCTTTTGCCTGTTTTGTGCCATGTCATCTGTCTGGCCGTCTCTTCGACCATGAAAAGACGTTGAAGTCTTGGTACGATTGGCATATACCGAAGAACACTAACGGGGATTTTGGTCTGTGTCTTCTCACCCATACCGTTGTCTACCACAATATACCTGGAAGACTTGCAAATGGGACAATAGTTCAAGTCCGCATAGTCAAGCCTAAATAAGGCACATCCTTTCTCACAGGCATGTATCTTCTCATAGGGCATCTTCAGTGCACGGAGGATTTTGTCCGACTGGTACAGGTTTGCAGGCATTACATGGCCTTTGGGTAGAAAGCGTCCAAATACTGTCATAATTGCGTCATAGCATTCTCTGCCCAAGTTGAACTGAGCCTTCAGAGCCATTACTTGTGAGATGGCATCCAACTGACAAAGCTCAGTGTGCTCGTGGAGCGGACGTTTCGAAGACTCCAACATTTCATTGAAGGCCTTTGCAGATTCCTCCATCTCCTCGTCCGAATCCCGAGCATCATCATAGCCTTGCACCATGTTTTCCATCCCGGTACCATGCTCGTCGGTGCGACGACGATCCACCTCAGCTCGGTCACGTTGGGCAGACTCACCATGAAATGTCCACACCGTATAATCGGGCGTAAAACCACTCTTCTGCAGGTGTTTGCCCATTTCAGCCTCTGTCTTCTTTTCCCAATTGCCGCACCGGAAACAGGGGCACCAGGTTTTCTTTTGGCCATTTGCAAATGCGGCTTGCACAAACCCCTTAGTTTTTGTGAACCATTCAGCGCTCCATTTGTTCTGACCAGTGTGACCGGTATACATCCAAGCACGGTCACTCATCTTGACTTTCAGAGCTACTGGACACACAACAATTATATATGTAATTCACCATGTATATATTCATCAGTTGATCTACTTTGTCAATTTTATTACGTCCATGCAACCTACACTCTAATAGGTAATGATAGGTCCTAATCCCACCCGTGTATGTGTAGATTGGGTTCATTTTCCCATGCTATGCTCCGGATCCGACGCAAAATTTCGGCAGCACCTCCCCGCTGTTCTCCTGATACACGTCTCTGCAATAAACAGAGAGGATGTGTACCCGGAGAACAACAGGGGAGGCACTGACGAAATATATGCGTCGGATCCGGAGCAAAGCATATGGGAAAACGAACCCAATCTACACATACTCGGGCTGTCCATGGATAGCGTTGGATAATTCGAAAGAATCAAGGTTATAAATATGCAAATGCATGCATATTTATAACTATGACGCTTTCGAACGGGAGACGCATATTGGTTACGCATACTGATGATTCAAGACACATATATAGCTAGCTATCAAGTTTCATCGGAATAGATCAAATAATTAATGGGGTAGGAGGACTTGTCATTTGTGCTTGCCCACGAACGAAGGGGCAGAGCTCGTCAAACGCACGGCGAGGTCGTCGAACACCAAACCTCACAGCGATGAAACAACTGCACATTTAAAACTACATGATCAACACAATTATATATGATGTTTTTCATAACAAAATCGAAAAATATATGACCTAACTAATAATTCACAAATATATGACCCCGTCGGCCTTTGGAAGGCCAAAGAACACCTTTTCGGGAGGTGTCGGTGGTCGGGGTGTCCTGTCGGTGTCGGGGTGCCGTGTCGGGGTCGGGGTGCTGTTTCGGGGTCGGGGGTCGGGGTGTCGTGTCGATGTCGGGGTAGTGTCGTGTCGGTGTCGGGGTGTTGTTTCGGGGTCGGGGTGTGGTGTCGGGTCAGGCTCGGGGTCGGGTGTCGGGTCAGGCTCAGGGGCCAGGGTGTCGGGGTCGGGGTCGGGGTGTCGGGGTCGGGGTGTCGGGGTCGGGGTCGGGGTCGGGGTGCCGTGTCGGTGTCGGGGTCGAGGTGTCGGGTCAGGCCCGGGGTCGGGGTCTCGGGGTCGGGGTGTCGGGTTGGGTGCCGGGTCAGGGTCGGGGTCTCGGGGTCGAGGTGTCGGGTCAGGCTCGGGGTCGGGGTCTCGGGGTCGGGGTGTCTGGTCGGGGTGCCATGTCGGTGTCGGGGTAAGGGTGGGTGTGGTGTCAGGGTGTCGGTGTCGGGGTGTCGGTGTCGGGGTCGGGGTCTCGGGGTCGGGGTGTCGGGTCGGGGTGCCGGGTCGGGGTCGGGGTGCCGTGTCGGTGTCGGGGTCGGGGTGTCGGGTCAGGCTCGGGGTCGGGGTGTCGGGGTCGGGGTCGGGGTGTCGGGGTCGGGGTGTCGGGGTCGGGGTCTAGGGGTTGGGGTGTCGTGTCAGGGTGCCGGGTCGGGGTCGGGGTGCCGTGTCGGGTCGGGGTGCCGTGTCGGGTCGGGGTTTTTTCCTCTTTTTTCCTTGTCTTCTTCTTCCTATTCTTCCTTTTCTTCCTTTTCTTCCTTATTCTTCTTCTTCTTCTTCCTCCTCCTTTCCTTTTTCCTCTTCTTCTTCTCCTCTTCTCCTCTTTTTTCTTCTTCTCCTTCCTCTTCTTCTTTTTTCTCCTCCTCCTCCTCCTCTTCTTCTTCTTCCTTTCCTTTTTCCTCTTCTTCTTCTCCTCCTCTCCTCTTTTTCTCTTCTTCTTCTTTCCTCAAACTAAACTAAACCTAAACCTAAACCTAAAACTAAACCTAAAACTAAAACTAAATCTAAATCTAAACTAAACATAAACCTAAAACTAATAAATCAGAAAAAAGGAAAAAACTAAATCTAAACCTAAAACTAAACTAAAACTAAACCTAAAACTAAAACTAAAACTAAATCTAAACTAAAACTAAAAAGGAAAAAAACAGAAAAAAAAAAGGAGGGGGGCTCACCTGGGGCAGGGCCGGTGGAGGAGGGGGCGGGGCGGTGGAGGAGGCCCCCGGTGGAGGAGCTGGCCGGGCCGGGGCGGTGGGGCGCGGGGCGGCGGGGGCCGGGCCCGGGGCGGTGGGGCGCGGGCGGCGGGGGGCCGGGGCGCGGGGGGCTGGGGCGCCGGGGCGCCAGGGGCCGGGGCGGGGGGGGGGGCGACGGGGCGGGGGGGCGGCGGGGGGGCGGCGGCGGGCGGCGGCGACGGCGGTGGGGTGGGAAGTGGTGGCGGGGCGCGTCGGGGGCGAGGAGAGAACAGAGTAACGGGCGGGGGGGGGGTACGGGCCGTTAGGTAGTGTCCTCTTTGCCGTCCGCCTCTCTTTGCCGTCCGCCCTTTTGCCTCTTTGCCGTCTGCTGGCAGACGGCAAAGAGGTGGGCCGTTACGTTTTTTCCAAACGGGCGGGGGGTGGGGGCCACCTCTCTTTGCCGTCTGCCAGCGGACGGCAAAGATTCTTTGCCGTCCGCTGGCAGACGGCAAAGAGCTCGTGGACGGCAAAGAGCTTCTTTGCCGTCTGCCATTTCTTTGCCGTCTGCTTTTGGGTAGCTGATGGCAAAGAGCTTCTTTGTCGTCCGCTAGCTGACGGCAAAGAGCTGGCAGATGGCAAATGAGCTGATTCCAGTAGTGTTTGTACTTCCGCTGCGAGAGCCGCCGTGTGCTCCTCCGTACGGAGGGAGCGTTCGGTGTTTCCATTGACCGTGATTACTCCTCGATGGCCTGGCATCTTGAGCTTGAGATATGCGTAGTGCGGCACCGCATTGAACTTTGCGAATGCGGTTCGTCCGAGCAGGGCGTGGTAGCCACTGCGAAACGGGACTATGTCGAAGATTAACTCTTCGCTTCGGAAATTGTCCGGGGATCCGAAGACCACGTCAAGTGTTACTGAGCCTGTACAGTTGGCTTCTACACCTGGTATAATGCCTTTAAAGGTCGTTTTTGTGGGCCTAATCCTTGAGGGACATATGCCCATTTTCCGCACTGTATCCTGGTAAAGCAGATTCAGGCTACTGCCGCCGTCCATGAGGACTCTTGTGAGATGAAATCCGTCGATGATTGGGTCGAGAACCAATGCGGCGAAGCCGCCATGACGGATGCTAGTGGGATGGTCCCTTCGATCAAAAGTGATTGGGCAGGAGGACCATGGGTTGAACTTTGGGGCGACTGGCTCCATCGCGTATACGTCCCATAGCGCACGCTTCCGATCCCTCTTGGGAATGTGGGTTGCGTATATCATGTTCACCGTCCGCACTTGTGGGGGAAACCCCTTCTCTCCATTGTCGTTCGGCGGCCTGGGATCCTCCTCGTCGTCGTTGTGCAACCCCTTGTCTTTGCTTTCGGCTCTTAACTTGCCTGCCTGCTTGAACACCCAACAATCCCTGTTAGTGTGATTGGCTGGCCTTTTGGGGGTGCCATGTATCTGGCACAAGCGGTCGAGTATTCGGTCCAAACTGGATGGGCCCTGAGTATTCTTTTTGGATGGCTTTTTCCGCTGACCGGATTTATAGCCTCTGAATCCGGCATTGACTGCCGTGTCTCCATTGTTGTCGCTGCTAACGTGGTGTTTTTGCTTATTCCGACGTGTCCTGACACTTTTGTCCTTGGTATCCGAATTACCAGGGTTCTTTGATAAGTTGTCACTGCGAGCTAGCCAGTTGTCTTCTCCCGTGCAAAAGCGGGTCATGAGTGTCGTGAGGGCTGCCATAGATTTCGGCTTTTCCTGTCCCAGGTGCCGAACAAGCCACTCATCGCGGATGTTATGCTTGAAGGCTGCTAGGGCCTCTGCGTCCGGAAAGTCGACTATCTAGTTTTTCTTTATTAGGAACCGTGTCCAGAATTGCCTGGCCGATTCCTCTGGCTGCTGAATTATGTGGCTTAAGTCATCGGCATCCGGTGGTCGCACGTAAGTGCCCTGGAAGTTGTCGAGGAATGCGGCTTCTAGGTCCTCCCAAGAACCGATTGAGTCTGCTGGCAAGCTGTTAATCCAATGTCGGGCCGGTCCTTTGAGTTTGAGCGGGAGGTATTTGATGGCGTGTAGATCATCACCGCGTGCCATGTGGATGTGAAGGAGATAATCCTCGATCCATACCGCCGGATCTATTGTGCCATCGTATGATTTGATGTTTACAGGTTTGAAACCCTCTGGGATTTTATGATCCATTACTAAATCCGTGAAGCATAGCGGGTGTGCGGCGCCTCTGTACTGGGCTATATCACGATGCAGCTCGGAAGAGCTATGTCTGTTGTGTTCGGCCCGGCCGGATTTGTTGTATCCGGAGTGAAGATCATCGTCACCTGCCATAGGGCGCCTGCGCGATCCGTAGATCGATCTTGTTTGTCTTGCCTTATCCTCCAGTACGTCTCGCAGGTCTGGCGCATTTTCCCGTGCCTTAGTTGAGCGGCGTCGGGACATGGCTTGGGTGGAGGGCCGAGAGGCCTCTCTGACGCGGCCGCGAGGTGGCTGGTCTGTCATGTCGTGCGTTGGTGATGTAGGTGCTTCCTCCTCTGATCGGGGTAGCGGCCTGCGCTTTGGGTAACTCTTGGAGGGGCGTTCGAGTTCATACTCTTCGGCTGCAAGGACTTCAGTCCATCTGTCAGCTAGCAAATCTTGGTCAGCTCTAAGTTGTTGCTGCTTTTTCTTGAGGCTGCTTGCCATGGCTAAAAGCCTGTGTTTGAAACGCTCTTGTTCGGCGGGGTCTGATGGTACGACGAATTCGTCGTCATCGAGGCTTGCCTCGTCTTCGGAGGGAGGCATATAGTTATCATCCTCGACCTCTCGGTCTGCCGCTCTCTCATGAGAGCTGGCTTCTCCATCTTCCTGTGCCGAATCTTGCTGGGGTGGGTGTTCTTCGGCGCTATCCGGGGTAGTATTATCTCCTGTGCCGGAATCATTGTTTTTGCTTTGGCGGGATATAGAGCGGCGCCGCTGACGCCGGCGCTTTGGCTGTTTCTTGGAGGTGTCATCCCCCGCTGTTCCATCGCCATCTCCATCTTTTGGAGTATCCACCATATATATGTCATATGACGAGGTGGCCTTCTAGCACCCTACAGGTGCTGGTTCCTGTTCGTCTCCTACATCGTCGTCCATACCGTCGATGTCTTCGGAGCCGAAGTCAAGCATGTCGGTTAAATCGTTGACAGTGGCTACAAAGTGGGTGGTGGGTGGGCTTTGAACTTCTTCATCGTCCGTATCCCATCCTCGCTGACCGTAATCCGGTTAGGGCTCTCCTGATAAAGAGAGAGACTTGAGAGAATCCAGAATGTCGCCAAAAGGCGAGTGCTGAAAGATGTCCGCGGTGGTGAACTACATTATCGGCGCCCAATGGGATTCGATTGGCAGGGGCGCGGGGGTTTCGGAGTCCGGGGGGGAGTCCGGATCCTCGGAGTCACGGGTCATGCAGAGTACGGGGCTGGCGTTCGGCTCGATCGCCTTTGAGATCGCAGCCCCCGAGGTGACGTCCAACCGCTCATCCTCGATTGGTGCAATAGGCTCCGAGTTAGGGGTCGGAACCGGTGCGTGTGCGGCCTCCAGGACACTGTCCGGAGGTAGAGCTAGATCATGCCCCTCGAGATAGTGTGGCGCGCTTGGCCGTGGCTCGAACCCATTGAAGATCAAGTCTCTGTGGATGTCAGCCGTGTAGTTTAAGCTTCCAAACCTGACTTGATGGCCAGGGGCGTAGCTTTCGATCTGCTCCAGGTGGCCAAGCGAATTGGCCCGCAGTGCGAAGCCGCCGAAGACGAAGATCTGTCCGGGGAGAAAAGTCTCACCCTGGACCTCATCATTGTTGATGATCAAGGGAGCCATCGGGCCTAAAGGCGATGACACAGAGGAACTCTCAATGAAAGCACCAATGTCGGTGTCAAAACCGGCGGATCTCGGGTAGGGGGTCCCGAACTGTGCGTCAAGGCCGGATGGTAACAGGAGACAAGGGACGCGATGTTTTTACCCAGGTTCGGGCCCTCTCGATGGAGGTAATACCCTACTCCTGCTTGATTAATATTGATGATATGGGTAGTACAAGAGTAGATCTACCACGAGATCAAGGAGGCTAAACCCTAGAAGCTAGCCTATGGTATGATTGTTGTATATGGAGTTGATGTCCTACGGACTACAACCCTCCGGTTCATATAGACATCAGATAGGGTTAGGGTTACACATAGTCGGTTACAATGGTAGGAGATCTTGAATATCCGCATCGCCAAGCTTGCCTTCCACGCCAAGGAAAGTCCCATCCGGACACGGGACGAAGTCTTCAATCTTGTATCTTCATAGTCCTGGAGTCCGGCTGAAGGTATAGTCCGGCTACCCGAACACCCCCTAATCCAGGACTCCCTCAGGTAGACAGTAATTTCCATCTTGCAAACACTTGCTTCGGGCAGCCAACAAATGATAGTGGGTGTTTAGCCGCTTCGTTCAAAACTTGGGAAATTAGCATTCATGTTTTCCCTGGGCCCTGGCGACTAAATTCAAATCCAATTTGTATTCGATTATGAATATCCATCGGTAATTCTATGTTTTGTTATTTATTTCTTCAAAACCACAACAAAGATTTATTCCACCTTTATATATGATTATGATTTAGAAATGCCGTGATCTTCGAATTCAGTAGGTTGGATACACTTTGAGTCAAACAGTTATTTCATCCAACACAATATGCTCACACGAAAAACAGTTCACCTTATCTCAATCATACAAGTACTGAGGATTACCTCGCCTAAAAATTCGGATCATTACAACGCATGGACAACATAGGGGGTCTTGCAACATAATCCATTCAGAGACATGACACAACATGCAAGTACAATAATCTATTGACAATTTCAACTGGTATCTAAAGAAGAACTGGGATTACCACTGCAAAAAAAATACACTTCCGTGATGATACGTATTTGTCACAGTAGGTCGCGTTTTTTGTCATGCATGTACATCCATGACAAATTTATGACAGAATCAAGATAGTCATACCTGTGCTGTCATAGAAGTGTTCCATGACATTACCAAAATTATCACCACAGAAGTGTCCACTTCCATGACAATAAATCGCGCATCAAAGAAGTGCTTTCATCAAGGGTGACCGACACGAGGCATCCACCGTAACGGAATGCCGTTAAGCTATCGGGTCAGATTTTGGATCCGATAACCTGTTAACAGCCCCGACCAATGGGGATTTTCCACGTGTAAAATCATCATTGGCTGGAGGAAACACGTGTCGGCTCATCGTTGGGACAGATGTCATCCACTCATTGAACAGAAGGCACCTATGATACGTCGACACATGGCACGGCCCAATAGAGGCCCATTCATGTGAAAAGGCCGGCCCTTTTGACTTGGTCAAAAGGTGGCGGGTCGGCCCATGGAAAGCCTGCTAACGGCTTGTTCGCATATAGCCCATTTACAGCCCGCTAACCCAAGGCCCGTTACGCCCTATCCGAATTAGGGCCAGTAACGTCATCTGGGCCATCCAATGTGATTCCGGCCCATTTTCACTTCTGGCCCATGTATGGCCCATGACGTCTTTCGGCCCATATCAGGTCCTATGTAACTCTTGGCCTATTAACGGCCCGTGGTGAAACTGGCCCATAATGAACAGTGTATCACTTTATACCCATTAACGGCCCGTTATTCCGTTGGGCCGTTTCCAGCCCATGTTATCTTTCGGCCTTCTCAGAGCCCATTTATTCTTGGGCTCATTTCCAGCATTCGTTTACTTACAGCCCATTACTGTCATTTTCTGCTAGTGGGCCAAATTCAGCTTGTGGTTACAGTCGGCCCGTTTATGGTCCGTTAATACATTGGGCCGTTTTCATAGCATCATCAAATACGGCCTATTAACGATGGCCCGTTACGGTCGGCCCATGAACGGACGATTCCAACTCTAGCCCGTTTACGGCCATAATGTAGCCTGTTATTGGCCCATGTTTGGCCAATCGATCATACGGCCCGTATAAGGCCCATTGATGATACGGCCCATAGAAGGCCCATTGTTTCTACGGCCCATAGAAGGCCTACTGTTTCTACAGCCCGTAGAAGGCCCACTGTTTCTACGGCCCGTAGGAGGCCCAGTGTCACTACAGTAAATATTAGCCCATGGTTATTGTGGCCTAGTTTTAAAAAATAGGTTATTGCAGCCACTAGTTAACCGTGGAAAAAGAACTGCAATGACTACAAGCAAACAAATAAACAAGACAACAAGGAAATAAATAAGCAAGCAACTAACGCTAGGCTATCACGGCTATTACACATATTACATCCACTGGGCATGAAAGTTCGCCACCAGTGCAAATATAGGGAACAAAGCAGCATATCATATACACTGGCCGTCAAAATTGGCAACCAGTGCAAATAAACGCGGCAGCAAAACAAGAGCATAACTGAAACAACTTCAGAAGAGCTCAAGAAACGTTATCCTGGGTATCCACCATGCTGGCAATAAGCTTAGCAAGGTGATTAGCTTTGTCCTGTTTGGCGCTAAAATCCTCCAACACTTGCTGTTGCACCAGAAAGTATGCATCTGAATGCTCCAGGGACTTCCGCAGTCCTTCCACTTCTTGTCGTAGCATAGTTGAATGATGTCTTTCAGCTTGTAGTTGAGACTCAAGAAACCAAACTGATTCAGACAGTGAGTTTGAATAGCTTGTGCAAGCGGTAGTGGCCAGTAACTCCAACACTAAACCAAGAGAGGATGTGTCAGTATCCTGAACCTTATCTGCATTACTTCCTGTACTGTTGCTTAATAAGGCACTCTTCCCCAATATTCTGTCAGCATTCTAAAAGAAGAAACAAGCAAACACATGACAAGTTTAGCATGTACTAGTATATGAAACTCATTTCGGTGAACCTGTTCATTAGTAAGGTGGACAGGATTAAACTACCAAGTCTTCTATTGCCAAGTACTAGTACATAATAAAAGCATCGAACAAACATATATCTATGTCCTATGGTAGCAATGGAATCTTAAATTAGAACAGTTGTTCTTCAGGTTTAGGCACTTGTTCTACATGAACAGAGTACAATAAGAAGCAAGAATATAATACTTAAAATAGAAAATGAGCTCATAGACCTTACCACATTCTTGGTTCGGGACCAGTACAGAACAAGGTGTTCCCAGTCATTGTCCAGTAAATGTGTCTCAGGAGAACGTAAGGGAATTTGATGAGTCTCTTTGCCGGTGAAGTACGTTTTCTTCAGGTAATTTCGATACTGCCACCAAGCATTCTTGAAGATAGCAGAGATATTAGCACACGTTACCTCATCCTGAGTTTCCAAATCGATCCTTCTCTATAGAGAAAAATGGGAAAATTTGCTGTATTATAACCATCATGGAGGTAGGATGTATGGGACGAAGCAAAGTAATTGCCATGAATAACATTACTTACACATAACTCCTGGACAAACACCTACAACTGGCATTTTCCTTCATCTTCAGTATAATATTTCCAAGATGGGAAGATACACACATACGATTTAACAACATCAAATGCGATAGATGCTAAACTACGACTAGCTGGTTGTGCTTCCTCCACAGGAATAGGCGTACTAACTGGTGGAGTTGGGGTTCTCCATGATAGTACTGGCCCTTTGGGCACTGGAGCTACCTTACTAACTACTCTTGTTTGGGAGCTCTGTGGTGGAGATGGTGCTGTGTCAACAGGAACTGGGTTACTATCGTCTGGGGTTTGGGTTAGATTGGGTGAAGCTGGTTCTCTGTCCATCGTAGTAGGGGTACAATCCGCGAGAGTTTGGGTTATGTGTGGTAGGGCTGGTTCTTGTGCATGTACAACCGGGGTGCTATCTCCACCAAGAGGTAGCACTGTTTTATTTGAAGACCGTGTTTTTAGTCCGCTAGATACTGGCATCACCCACTTCAAGTCAAATGGCTGATAAACAGGAAACATAGTTGAATGTACAGACATTGTATGAGAGACAGATGCAATAGATAGTGTGGAAAAAAGAGGGCATGAAATAGTTGACTTGTATATTGTTTAAATAAAATGGATAGCATGACATAATTTCACATATATGATGTCTATCTAAACTGGATAGCATAGCATAACATAATTCAAAGATATGCTGAATAACTAAACAGGATCGCATGCCATAATTCACCTACATGTTATCTAAGTAATCAGGATCGCATCATTTAATTCACATATGTGATTTATATGCTAAACAGAGGGCATTCGATATGATGTCTGAACTAAGAACACAGTGTTGAATATTGTGTATATGATGTCTAAACTATGCAATGCAAGACATTGTATGCATGATATGAGCAGTTTAACCGTGCCAAATTAGAGCATACACCTCAGTGGGGGAATAGGACTGGTCATCTATCTCTGAATCCATCTCTGAGGAGCTATCGGGACCCAATAAGAGATCTGCTTCGACAGGTAGCACTGTCTGCTCTGAAGGCCTTGTTTTCACTCCAGATTTTTTCCATCTCCCACCCAAATGGCTGATTCACAGCAAGAGTAGTTTAATGTACAAACATTGTCGACAAATGGAAATGTAATGAAGAAAAGGATGGGCAAGATATCATTCAAATATATGATGCTTGGTTAAACAGGATGGCATTGCACATTTCACATATATTATGGCTGGCTAAAATACATGAGACTGCATAATTCCCATATATGATATAGAAACTAAACAGGTGGCATTACAGAACATGTCTAAACTAAGCAGATGACATATATGATGTCAAAAGTAGGCACTGCAAGGCAACATATGCATGATATGACTAACATCATCATGCCAAGGTAGAGAAAACACCTTGGGGGGTAAATAGGAGTGGTCAGCGGCGTCTGAATCCGCCTCAGAACAGATATCTTCCTCTGGATTGCAATCTGGAGAGGGGTGGGGAGCGTTTGCCATTGAACCCACCATGGAGCGATGTCTGCATGACATTGTATTGCCGCGCAAAGCTCTTCTCTTTTTCTCTACATGTTCAGCATGACTGTGTACAATATCTGACATGCATACGAAAAAAATATGGTGAGATTATGTAAGGAGAGCCTACAGAAATTTAGAGTGATGGTAACAACCAGTGGATCGATGTTTTTCCGTTGAAACAAAATAGCCCTAATGGATCGACGTGAATGTATAGTAATAAGTGATGCAACAAGTGTACAACCTCTTTGCCGTAGCCGTGTCGACCTTAGCATCATTGGGTTGGTCGCTGAAGCAGTTGAGGCAGAGGTGGCTGTCGGAGGTGTGGAGGAAGATCTGAGGAATCTGTAGACAGCGTCCAGGGCACTGCTCTGTTGTGATGGATCATTCTGTCGTTGGAGCAGCTCCGGTGAGCCGTAAGACGTCAAGGCTGAAGCAGCACAAGACAGACATCGTCAATCTCAAGTGGGATTCTAATAGCATCTTCAATAGATGATGTAAAATGGATGTAAAATTAACATCACCAAAAACTACCTGACTACAACAGATGAGGTAAAAACTTTTGACTCTGAACTTAACTGTCGAAACTGAAATTTACTGTGGAATCTGAATGCTACTGTCGAAACTGGACGCAATGGTAGCAGAGAGGCACTTGACATGTAGTTTAGGGAGGGCCTACAGTTCATCTTCAACCTGCACCCCCCTGAGCCGCCAGCCACCACCGGCTGAACCACCGGCCCCAGCGCCGCCTCGCCGCCCCGAAACAACTCGCCACCGCCGCCCTGGCGAGCCCTCTAGCCCCCCCACCCTGAACCCTAAAATAGATAGTGGGGTACCTCTCCGGCGAGCCCCC
>NC_057809.1:40478667-40491664 GCF_018294505.1 Triticum aestivum
TGACCCAAAAGTCGATTCAGTCGACTGAAGTGTGGCTTAATCGGAGAAGAGCAGCAGCATGAGCAAGGGGGAGAGCAGTAGCAGTAGTTGGGCGAGCGAGCGATCGAGCGAGAGCCGGAGCAGCAGCAGCAGATCCGGCTGGTATGAACGCCGCCGCCAAAGGGGCCTCACACTAGGGGAGAGCCGCCTTGGAGATGTCGCTCGCGGTGCCGGCTTCAAGGTAGCCGCTCCATGGGGGTGCGGGATGGAGCACCGTCAGCGCCGGGAGATCGAGTTAAGGAGAAGGTGCGATGCGATGAGTGTACAACCTCTGTGGTGGCGCCGAGTAGGCCTCGGCTTCGTCCGAGGACTCGGTGAGGATGCTGCGGTTCTGATGGAGCAGATTAAGGCGGCGCTGTGGGGATGGAGCAGCCGCGATAGACGAGGCGATCGTCGGAGCAGCTCCTTGGAGGTTGAGGATGGGGCGGCTGAACCGGCGGGACGGCGAGATGGACGACGGATCCTCATCCGAGGAGGTGGACGAGGGACATCGAGCTGTTGCGGTGGACGACATCGTCGGGGAAGAGGCTCCGGCTGGGCAGCGGTGATGTGGCGGACGGAGGAGGGTGGGGTTTCGCAGCTGGAGCGGAGAGGTTATGGCGGCCTGGGATTTCGAATGGCGAAAAGGGGGCGATGGGAGGGGGTAAAGCATGAATTAGGAACGTGCTTGTCCAAAATGTAGGGTGTGTTACAAAAGTACCCCCCCCCCCCCACCGATTTGAACTAGCGGCCCTTTTGGCTCAGGGTTAGAAGGGGGATTTCGCGTGTCGGGATTTGGCAGCTGGAGGGAGTTTTCGCGCGCGTTGTAATTTCGGGATAGCAAGGCGCGGGTTGTGAAGGCGCCAGTTTTGGGAGCATGATATCTGAATTTTCGGGATATAACAAGACGCGGGTTGAATTTTAGGGACAAGCCTAACATGTAGTAATATTGTACTTGTACATACCAAATCAATTCGCACTTCCCTCAACCAAAAAGAAAACGAAAAAAATAAAACTATTCACACCACACAAAGAGAGAGTCTTGCCCCGTTTTACTATACAAATGCTATTCAAAGCTACTCCCTCCTTCCATCTATATAGGGCCTAATGCGTTTTTCGATGCTAACTTTGACCAAATATTAGAGTAATGATATATGACATGCAACTTACGCAAATCACACCATTAAATCCGTCTGTGAAAGGTTCTTTCAATGATATAATTTTCACATTGTGCATGTCATGTACTATTAATATTGTCAATAGTCAAAGGCGGTCTTAAAAATCTCATTACGCCCTATATAGATGGAAGGAGGGAGTATGATTCCATGTTATGTCTGGTTAAATTCTTTCGCTTGTTGTATAATGCATGTAACCTACTCATACCAACATTTTAGTGCATCCCAAATGTCTATACTACCGCTGCAATTCGAACTAAATTTCAATTTGTTTCTCTATTTCAATAAGAATCTACAATCATGATTGTTGCCAACTTCAACCATCATAGTTTCCTTGCTATCCGCCAGATATGAATTAGACGGCCTATAATGCAGGATGGCAGGCACACCATCATCAACAACTCCGTTTTTATAAGAGTAGAGATAAAATATATTAAATGTAGTATGCCATGTTCATAACCACAGCATGTGTATCACTGTTATATATATTCACACATCCGTCTATTTGAAACACTATGATAAATTCTTCAAATATCCGAATTCGCTTTTTATAATGAAGTATATATGATCTCTATTCGTCTTTTACACCCACACAACCCTCTTATCGTTGTAGCTAGCGCTAACTTTCTCTTGTGCATGCACACGCCCGCATCCCTCTCACCCTCCCTCAGCATTCTCTAGATCCATCGCGCAAATTCGTCTTTTCACTTTAGGTCGTTCACCCACGGTGTGTGTAGGCCCCCCAGCTCCTTCTTTACGGCACACATCGATCGATATGCCTCTCTAGCCAGGTGTGCCTAGCACAAACACAAGCTTCCCCTCTTCTCTTGTCACCGTCCATGCCTCACTCCCACCACTCTTTTCATCGTTCTCGTACTCGCACACTCCTCCCCCTCGATATAGTATGCCTCTCGTACCACCTCCTACATGCATCCCTCTCTCTCTATCCTTCTCCTCGTGCCTCAGTTGCTTCTAACACACACATGCATGTATACCGATCAATCTCCCAACATATACCTAGATCGACTTTAACTACCCCCCCCCATCGATCTACGTACCTCACAAGTTATGTCTCTCCTTTCTCTTACAAAGGGCGATTGATCTTCCTATGTAGTTACGTCTGCTTACCACAGCCACATCGTCCCCCCTCATCATTCGTGCATGCCTCCTGACCCGTCTCTCACACGCACGTGCATAGACAACAAGCAGCCATCTCCTCTCTTATTGATATTGGGGGCGTGCCCTCCGTTTGTCTAGCAAGCCTATCCCACCATTTGTTAGAAGCAACTCCACTACCACCCCCTCCAACACTCTAGCTCTGTCTCTCTCCCAACCTTATTCATCTCCTGCACATATGCATGGATGCCAATCGATCTCCCTTAATACATGAGGCAGATCGATCTCCTTAATACATGAGGTAGGCCTCTCTCCTCCTCCACACATATACTAGCCATTGTACCTCTATAGTTAATTGGGCCTCCCTCTTCCCCTACCACACACTGATAGTCGAGCGCTGCAGGTAGGTATCCATGCCACAGAGACAAACTGCACATGTCCCATCTCACGTTCCAGTAGGCCAGCCACTCTATATCTTTGATGTGGGCCCACACAAATTTGATGGCACTCTTTATCGATCGCGCGCGCGCACACACACACACACATCATCATCCCTCTCTTTGATTCTATGGACACCTCAAGCCGATGATGCCTCCACTCTCTTCTCGTGGATCGCCCCCTCTATATATATGTTATATCAAGGACTCTATTTCACACACATTGCATATGTTCAATTTTTTGATTACCCCCCCCCAAAAAAACTCTCAAGAACCCACACACTATATCTCTCTAGGTTTGTATCTCTCTCACACAACCCCACATAGGTGGTGTACGTATACAAGAAGAGAATAGGTGCACCGTGCACGTACTCACGCTTCGTGCCTAGCCACACCCGCGCGGGTACACGATGGAGCTCATTTCTCCACAGAAGCTGAATTTGTTTTTGAAACATCAAGTGGCCAGAGACTCGGAAAGTTATTTGCCCATTAGTGACTTGTCAGGGCGGTGGATTTTAGTTTGTATGATAATGCTGCATCCACCTAAAGTAAAGAAAGTTCTTACGTAAACTTCCTAGTAATTCCCTCTTCGTAGGTGCAGCATTACTCCTAACATTTGTAATATCAGTTTGAAACTTGTAATATTGCCATGTCCTATTCCTGCGTTTTCAAAATCTTGCGAATCAAACAGGTCCTGAGTTGGTGATGATGTTGTGCCTCCCATCTTTCACCAATATCCGTCGGATCTAGATCTGACGCATACAAACCAAGCTTCTTCATTATTGCAAAAAGATGCCTGCACTTGTTCCCTATTTACAAACAACTCATTGTCTCTCACAATCAGCCTCATCTCCTCCCCACCACATCTAGGAGTAGAAGGCCGTGGAAAAATCTGGCGCGATGGCCGCTGCCGGAGCCGTCCACCCCCAATCTTGGTGTTCTGTGCAATGCACGGGCATCTACGCACGGGAAATTATGTTGAACAGGGCTAGTTGTAAGCAGGCTAGCTGTACAGCCATGATGATAGTGACTGTAGACGGTGAGGCTGACTATGGTATGCCGAACACGGCGCCTATACTCAGGTGTCATCTCTGGCGTATGGTCTTGTCACTTCACTGTGAGGAGCAGCACGTAAGAATTTGACCAACGGGTAGTACAGTGCTAGTACTCCTACTCCTACTCCTACATTGGTAGTACTACTACTAGTACTAGTAGCACCACCGTGTGGATTTAGGAGTACTACCACGTCCATCTAGATTTTAGTATTTGACTAGCAATATCTAGTAATGCATGTCACCAAAAATGTACTACTCCCTCTGTAAATAAATACATGGTGTTTTATTCCTATCGGCGAGAGAACTTAATGTTTTTTTCCTACTCCTAACTAGAGTACTAATAGGATTACATGTAATGAACTAAACACTGCATGTCATGTTTGGTAGTCTCAAGTCATTGAAAGCATGCACGGCCCACATCTCTCATTGGTTGATAAGTCACGAAATAAGAAACAAGGAGGGAGTTAATGCACCGTGCCTAAGTATTTTGGAATTATTTGGTTTTCGTAAGGTGACTTACACCACATTTTTGTTTACATGCATTAACATTTTATTAGTTAAATCAAAGGTCAAAACTTGGCGCAAAATGCAAAGGGGACCAATAAACCAGTAAACATCAAACTTCTCTCGTTTTGGCCCCAACTAGAGGTCCGGTGAGATGACTATACTTCACCGGCACGGAGGGGGACGCAGCTTCATTGACTTACGGCAACTGCCTTTGGGTGAATGACACGTGGCCCCAAGGGGTGGCTGGCCCACCTATCATACAGCCAAAGGCAGGTGCAGTAGAGGGCCGAGGAGTAGTACGAAATCCTACGCACCTATGCACACTAACCAAGGGCTAAGTGATCACTCGAATCGCAAGATCAGTTGACTAGAAGCTACGCTAGACCCATGGAGGCGATGAGCGCGAGCATCAACCACCTGTGCCAGATGGTCCACGACACCGGCCTACGGCCCGGCACCGAGGAACATCTCCAGGTAGTATTGCTTGAGGCCGCCAGGGTAAGGGGCTGCTTGGACGACAGCTTCATCTTCTTGTTCGATGAGGTCCTCGTCGGTTTCCTCGACAAGTTCACCGTCGTCAAGAAGCTTGCGGACGACTTTGACGTAAGCCTCCAGCCGACGCGCCCAGGCTCTGCGATGCCCGCCACCCTCAACGGCCACTATGGTAACAACCTCTTCGACGCACTGGTGGCCCTGCGACTGCCCGCCGTCGCGCCGGAGAATGTCCACCTCGAGGCCGCGCTCACCGCGCAGTGCCTGGCGCAGCAAGACACCATCGACATAATCACCCACGTCTACGTGCAAATCGTCCACAAGGACTACTACATGCAAGAGGAGGACCATAGGACGCTGGCCTTCTTGGAGCGCAGGGCAACCTTGGACGACACTGTTCAGAAGCACGTTGAGCTCGCCGCCAACGCCGCTGCTCCTCACACGTCGGTTGGTGACCCGGCGCACTAGGGCCTGAGGATGTCGTTGAACGTTGATGGATCCATATGTATTTTTATCTTTCCGTCAAATCCACGTAGTAGTATATGATACTACAGTAATCATCTTACCTTTCGCATCAACTTCATAATTTTCGTACGTACTCCATGCATGAACGGCGCCAGAACCAAACTTCTCATTACTCTAGGCAAAATCATTATTTTCTATCTATCGATCGCGCCATGGAGCAGAACCAAATTTTACAAGTTACGAGTTCAAAAGGAAAAGCTTGCCGTGTTCACGCTCGCACCCCCACACGGTTGGTCCGGCACGCCGCTCAAGCGGGAATGCGTGCGGTGTTGCATTTTCACTTACAAGTGGGACCGCAGTTGAGCAAACCGACTATCGACAAACCCCCACCCCGCCCACCGCGCGATGGCTGAGAAAATAGGAGGGAGGAGAGATGGCTGTAGCATGGACTCCAAGAAAATTGCTGTTGGATGGGACTCGTGTGGGTGGCATGTGCCGTACTGCTAGACGTGAATGCTAGTTATGGCCCATGCCACCCCACTATATCGAGCCTATATCGAGGTACGTAGAACAAATTTCCTGCAGTCCGTGCTCAGCCCTCCTCTATCTCTCTTCTTAGCCAGCCAGCGGACGCACGGAGCCCATCGTCTGTTTGCTCACATGCGGCCCCACATGTCAGTGAAAACGCAAGAGGACCCACTGAACCTGCACATCTTTCACCTCGACATGCTGGTGATGAAAAACAAATCCAATAAAGATCTTCGGTGGCCGCTTTTTGAGTTACTCAAGAGTAGTAAGATTCTATTTACAGTTTAACCCAAGATGCACATCTCGTGGCTTCAAATACCACTCTATTTTCTTTCATGACATGACCTGGATGCTGGATGTCCCACGTGTCGGCAAAATGAGGAAGAACCCGACCAAATCTTCGGTTCTGCTCTCGGATTAGACTAGTTGTGCTAACTTAAAAATTTTATTGTGTACTCCCTCCGTTCCAAAATACTTGACTTCAATTTGTCCAAAAATGGATGTACCTATATACTAAGACATGTCTAGATACATATATATTTTGACAAATAGAAGGCATGTATTGTGCAACGGAGAGAGTAGAATGGATGCAAGTTTTTGTATTGGGAAGAAGAGTACATCCATATATTGATAGAGCGCAATTTAGTAGATGTTCTATCAAATTTAGCTAGCACAGACGCAAGATCGAGCCTCCGCAGATCAACAATGAATGCATTGAGAAGGCACTAATCCAACTTACAGGAGTAGTAAAATGTATTCTTGTGGTTCTTGTTTTCTTTGATCTTGCTTTTCTAGTCGAAATTATCATTGGAGTTCGTGCAAAACGGAGGTGCGTTTGGGGTCATGCGTTGGAGTTGGCCTTACAAGTGGGACCACAGTTAAGGAAACCGAATATCGGCAAACCCCCACCTCGCCCGCCGCGTGATGGCTGAAGTTAGAGAAACGACAAGGTTGAAGAGATTGCTCTAGCACAGACTCCAAGAAATAATATGGTGTCAGACGGATGTCGTGGTGGTGGCGTGTGCCGTACTCCTGGACGTGAATGCTTGTTCTGGCCCATGCCACGCTACTACTCCTACTACTTACTCCTACTAGTATATAGTATAATAGTATCAAGGATTTGAGGTGCTGGTTACGTACGACGAACACATTAACATATGGCTACAGTAAAAACACCCCCCCCCCCCGACGCGCAAAGCATGTGAAGCTAGTACAAATTTAGAGAAGCGACTCGATAGCCATTCATAAATTTAGTAAGTTTATCACAGGCATATCATTTTATTACATACAACAGGTCATCAACCCACATCGACAATGAGGATACATTATAAATACTAAAGTTTTCACCACACAACAAATAACAAGCCATGAAATGAACTTCAACTCAACCATTCCGCGGCGTTGGAAACGCTTGCTTTGAACCACAAGTGATTCTCTGGGACAGGCCATCCGTTGTCGATCTGGAGACCAGCGCAGGACCGATCATCCAGGCTGAAGCGGCCTACTATATCAGTACCAGGGTAGGGAACCACCCAAATGTCCGAGGTATAGACACAGTTGCTTCTCATAAATGTGTCAACAGCAGTTGGATCGCCTTTCACCATCATCGGATAGTTTTGTCCAAGGAAGAGCGTGTTTTGTCCAAGACTATCAATTATGTGCCAGGGAGAAGGAGTTGGCACTAGCACACTAGTATCCATCCCGAATACCATGCAACGGGTGTTGGAATAGGTCCGGAGAGTGCGACCATGGGAGACACCTGCTTCCTTAGCAGTAACATCATCAGTGGGCTGTATACACACAAGAAGAGGTGATCCATCGGAATTAGTTGCCAGGCACCACAGAGTATATGGGCGCTGCTCGTGATCATCACCATCGGCATCTCCCCCTTGGTTATAAAAAATTTCAAGTATAGGTGGTGGGATGTTCACAGGACCTTGGAAACACAAGAAGAAGGTTAATTAGTAAAGGGAAACTTGCTAACCCGCATGCATGTGGATGAAACAATTATAATTATGGTGGAAGACAAACGTATCGAAACTACTAGGATGCCATGCAAAAACAGTGCCACGAGTGGTGGCAGCAAACACAAGGCCCTCGTATTGAATTGCATTACAGTACTCATCCGTGTACAGAAACTGATTTTTGAGCAATATCCATCGAGTCGAACCACGAAGGACGGTAACAAGCATGTCGAAGATAGCAACAACTTGATAGTTGTTGTAATTCCAAGAGCGGTTGGGAACTCGACAAATTGCTATCTTCCATAGAAGACGGTCACCATGATCGTATTTGAACGTGCGTACATTACCAGTGTGCTCAACCTCTGGGCAGTGTGCTGAGATTTTTGGAAGTGGAACCCGGTGACGAGTGTACACATTCACAAGTTCCCACTCGCAGTTGGACCCAATTTAAACAACCCAATCTCCATTTGCGCCCGCCAAAGCCTTGCCCTCAAGCGATGGCATCTTAACATCATACGTATCATTATCAAGCGACATCAAGTGGCACAGGGCAAGGCCTCCGTCGTGCCAGCGCCAGTCATCAGGGTCACGTCGAAGAAGATAGGGGAGATCAAACCGCTCCTTGACTCTTGGGTTCATTGTAATGATCTTATAAGTTGAGTCGAGAATGGGCTTGAACGAACCTGCCATGCTAGCCAAGGTGATGACGTCGCACCGATCAATGAGTTCCTCCACCATGTCATCTTTCAGATCGGGGCAAGAATAACGGGGTCGTTTCCGGCCTGTTCCCTCCATGGAGAAGACGATCGAACAATGGCAGAAGAAAGGGTGAAGGGCTGAAGGAAAATGGAGGAGGGAGAGGAAGAGCGTGCGATAGCAGTTCCAAATCGAGAGGGAAAGGAGAAGATTCGGTGGACGGTTGCGAGTTTGCCACGGTTCACGAAGAGGCGCCCTGGCCTACACGTCCGTTCGGAAATACTCCTACTACTCGCCGTCGTCTCACTGATATGTTGGAACGGGACCACATGTCAACGAAACATGATGTGTAATTTCTAGTACAAAATGCGATCTGGCCGCGTTGGCCCGAGGTGCTGCATTAGTTATCGACCTTTATTTTTTTAATGGCGTGCTGATCAGTTTTGAAGCACGACTAACTTGTACTGTACGTGGAGAGGATGACAGCAGGGACCCGCCAAGGTCCTGGCAGTACGCAAGCAAGTGCCTCCTTATTTCAAGCCAATAAAAAATGGCTCCTCCTAGTGGATTTCTGACATCTGGGTCCCATGCCATTGTCAACGTAGTCAATAAACGAGAGAATTGCACAACGAGCGGCTGACACCAGGGACCCAGCAGCTCGCCCAGTTATTTTTTTGGGTTAATCTGATAAATGCCACTCCAAATCTGGTGTATCCGAGAAATGCCACTGCAATTTCCGAACTTTGAAAAATGCCATTTCATGCCATTTCTAGTGGCATTTTTCGAAGTCTGGAGTGCCGTTCTTCAAAGTTTGTAAACTGCAATGGCATTTTTCAAAGTTTGCAAAATTGCAGTGGCATTTTTCAAAGTTTGGAAATTGCAGTGGCATTTTTATGAATCGACATAATTGGAGTGGCATTTATCTAATTTGTTTTTGAGACGGAAGCAGGATGTCAACTGGGCTGTGCGGGACACTCTGGCCTGTCTAGACAGCCTTTTCTTTTATGTTTACCACAGACCAGCCCAGTAGTTTTTTTTCTTTCTGAAAATGGCTAGCCCAGTTCTTTTGTGATTTATCAAGTAAGTTGCTTTATCAGGCCTGTTGGGCTGCAAATCTTTCAAGACGAGGAGAGCTTCATTGGGCTGGCCGAGAAAATGTCCTATCAGTAATGAGAAATGGGATGTACATTTTTAAAACACATCAAACCGACAATTATTTTCAAATATCTTTTTTTCATTTCGAGATTTAAATTGCATTGATTTTTATGCATGAACAATTTATTGGATTTTATATTGATATACACTTATTTTTAAAATCAGTCTGAATGTGACTCAAAATTTCAGGATTAAAAACAGTTCAGACCGCACCGACATATGCAAAATTTTGTATAATTTTTAACCGTGGCCACAATATGGGCTGTAATGCTAACATAAAGAATATGGGCTCCAAAAAACTCGTAAGAATTAGCAAATGGGCTATAAATTATTTGAAACAATGGCAGATGGGTTGTATGCTATTTTCCACAGATGGCCTGTATACTGTTGGATGTCCATCCAACGGCCGTCGTGCTTCTTCAATCTCTGCTCTTCCTACTCCAGCCGCTCAAACAAGAGCCGGCGGGACTGCCTGCTCCCTCCTCCCCGCGGCTGGCTGTGCTGCCGCGCAGGCCTCACCGCCCCACCGTACTCCCATCGCTGGCCTAGCCATCCCTCTACTCACCCACACCTGCTGTTATTCTCCGGCGACGGCAGACGAACCAGTAAACCCTCATACAGTCGTACTCCCCTCCGCGTGGGAAAAAAAACAATGGCCGAGTCTTCCCTACCTCCGTGTCGTTCCCTTCCTAGGCCTCGCCGTCGTCCACCGCCCTGGTGCTCTCGGCGTGGCGTGGTCAGCGTGGTCAACGACCGACATGCATCTGAAGTGGACTGTACGTGGAGAGGCTGACAGCTGGGTCCACGGCCGCACGCAAGGAAATGCCTCCTTATTACGCGCAAAATAATGATTTCCTCCACCTGACATCTGGGACCCACCGAAACGGCCTCTGTATTTCACGAAAAAAATGTTACCACCGCTGACAGCTCGGACCCACCAGCTATATCTTCGCACGCAAGGAAGTGCCTCCTTATTATGCGCAAAAAAATGAATACTCCCCCTGCTAGCTGGGACCCAGTATAGTGGGCCTACTAAGTTGACGGGGACGAAGGGCTTTGTCAACTTAGTCAATATGCATGATTCTAGCTCGACTGACCGTACGATGTCCATCCAACGGCCGTAGTGCTTCTTCAACCTCTGGTCTTCTTGCTCCAGCCGCCCAAAGCAGCGCCGGTCGTGCCGCCTGCTCCTGCCTCCCGTGGCCGGCTGTGCTGCCGCAGAGGCCTCACCGCCCCCATACTACTCCCACCGCTGGCCAGGCCATCCCTCCACTCCACTGACCCACACCCCCTGTTATTCTGCGGCGACGGTAGCGCAGCCGAACCAATGAACCCTCATACTCCTCTTCGTGTGGGCATCCACTGCCGCGTCTTCCCCGGCTCTGCGTCGTCCCCTTCCTAGGCCTCGCCGTCGTCCACCGCTGTGGTGCTGTCGGCGCGGCGTGGTCAATGTGGTCAACGACCGAATTCCATCGGAAGAATACTGTACGTGGAGAGGCTGACAGCTAGGTCCACGGCAGCCGCAAGGAAGTGCCTCCTTATTACACAGAAAATAATTATTCCTCCACCTGACAGCAGGGACCCACCGGATGCCCACCAGTATATCGCGAAAAAAATGTTTGCCCCTGACTGCTGGGACCTACCCGACGGGCCACCATATTTCACGAAAAAAACGTTCCCCCTGCTGTCAGCTCGGACCCACCGAAAGTGCCTCTTTATTACGCACAAAAAATGAATACCCCCTGCTAGCTGGGACCCACCTTGGTGGGAGGCTGACTTGTGGGCCTACTAAGTTGACGGGGACGGAGGGCTTTGTCAACTTAGTCAATATGCACGATTCTAGCTCCAGTGACCGTACGATGTCCATCCAACGGCCGTAGTGCTTCTTCAACCTCTGGTCTTCTTGCTCCAGCCGCCCAAACCAGCGCCGGTCGTGCCTCGTGCTCCTGCCTCCCGTGGCCGGCTGCGATGCGGCAGAGGCCTCACCGCCCCCTGCTACTCCCACCACTGGCCAGGCCATCCCTCTACTCACCCACACCCCCTGTTATTCTGCGGCGATGATAGCCTCACACCGCAGCGAACCAGTGAACCCTCGTACTCCTCTACGCGTGGGCATCCACTGCCGCGTCTTCCCCGGCTCCGCGTCGTCCCCTTCCTAGGCCTCGCCGTCGTCCACCGCCCGGGTGCTCTCGGCGCGGCGTGGTCAACGTGGTCAAGGAACGGCTTCCATTGGACGTGGACTGTACGTGGAGAGGCTGACAGCTGGGTCCATGGCCGCAGCAAGGAAGTGCCTCCTTATTACGTGCAAAATAATTATTCCTCCACCTGACAGCGGGGACCCACTAGACGGGCCACCGTATTTCGTGAAAAAATGTTTGCCCCTGACTGTTGGGACCCACCAGCTACATCTTCGCACGCAAGGAAGTGCGTGACAGTCGGGACCCACCTGGTAGAAGCGTACATAGCATTGTCATTCTGGTCGTGAACGTGTACGTACATATATACTGGTGGATGTAGAGGCGCACACGTGTCATAGTAGAGGCGCGCACGTAGCATGTACACGTACGTACAGCGGCAAGGGTGCAAGAAAGAAAATATGGCGACGTATGTGTACATACGGACAGGGTCTCGAATGCCTACACGCGCATACGTACGGCCTGGGTCGGAACGGAGAAACAGCGTCGTCGTCGTGTTCATGGGGAGGCAACGGAATGCGTTGTGTTCATGGGGATGCAACAAAATGCGTCGTGTTCATCGGGAGGGCTTGGATGGAACAGGCGATGGAAACAAGGCCTGGCGTACCGCAGAACGGAGGAAACGGCCTTGTGTTCGACCGGCCACGTTCGAAACGGGATCCTGTTGATCGGGAGGGGTCTGGCGTACCGCAAAACGGAGGAAATGGACCTCCTACGGTCGAAACAGGGGTCCTGTTCATCGGGAGGGGTGTGGTGTACCCCAAAACGGAGGAAACGGACTTGTGTTGGAGCGCTACGGTCGAAACGGGGGTCCTGTTCATCGGGAGGGGTGTGGCGTACCGCAAAACAGGACTCCACGGGATATTGTTCATCTCCACTGTCGACCCCCTCCAGCCTCCACGAGCTACTGTTCATCCACCGTCAACCTCCTCCAGCCTCCACCTACGACTGTTCATCCACGGGCTCCTGTTCATCCAGCCTCCACCGCGCGCTACTCCACCGGCTACTGTTCAACCAGCCCTCTCCATGGGCTCCTGTTCAACCACTCCTCCATGGGCTACTGTTCATCCTGCCCTCCACCGTCTACTGTTCATCCTGCCCTCCATGGGGTGGTCCTGTTCATCCAGCCCCAACCGGCTCGATCGATCGGGGTCCTGTTCATCCAGAGGCAACACCACGGGGTCCTGTTCATCC
>NC_057809.1:40492002-40527769 GCF_018294505.1 Triticum aestivum
CTCACTGTTCATCCAGAGGCAGCATCGATCGGCTTCAGTTAGCAGCAGTAGCGAAGGAATCGCTCGATCGGGTTCAGTTAACAGCCATCGATCGATCGCTCGGGTTCAGCAACGCGTAGCCTGCAGTGCAATCACTCGGGTTCAGTTAGAGCCCAACGCCTCGCTCGGGTTCAGTTAGAGCCAACACCTCGCACACACGTGCGTACGTGTACGAGAGAAGCGCGCATCGCTCGGCCCGCGACCTCCCACCGTAATCGGGAACTCCCCGAAATTTTCCTCCCCCTCGCTTCTACGACGGTTTTTTCCATCATGGATGGCTCAAAGAATGTCATGCAGCTGCGTCTCCGGCCCGCCCAGGACGAAAAGCCAATTTTCTGTCATGATTTTTTGTCATAGAAGTAGGAGCCCACCACATGTATGATGATACTGGGTTTTGTCACAATTATCGTCATATAAGTGTCATATGTATGACAGAAAAAAATTTCGTTCGGCCCAAAATGTCACGAATGTGTCTTTTTTGTAGTGTATCCTGGGCTTTAGATAGCAGAAACAGCAGGACCTCCTCCATCTTCAAATGCAGCATTCTTACTTCCTCCAATTCTTGGGTTGCTTGCATAATGTGTGCAGCTAATTGCATAATTTCCAGCCTCAAGATCAAGATTACGTCATTCATGGCAGCCACACCATCTCTTTTTGCCTGTAGTAGAGCCTCAAGAACTATAATATCTATGCTCAGACTGCTCCCCAGCGGTGTTGCCTCTGAACTGCTACTATCTGGTAACATGGATGGCGCACTGCTTCCACAAATAGATTCTGGGGTTGTACATTGTGTCCTAGTGTGAACGACATCCTGAAAGGTTTCCACTGGACATAAGTAAGAGATAGTTATCGCATGATACAGGCAGTAAGCTTACATGGTAAACAACATACGAATTATTGCCGAGCATGGCAAGCTATATTTAAATGGTTCAAAGCAGCATCAACCGAAAAGAAATTAAAAGGGTAAGATGAAACTAGGGATGTAAGTGGCAAATAAACGACATCCGCCAGTCCCATCTAGTTAGTTTTTGCTAGCTCCCTAGTTCATTTTCCTCAAAAAACAAAAATTCTTTTGAACTATCATACCACTAGTTGACTTTAATCGGGATTAAACGAGACCTAGTTGACATCCCTAGTTGACAGTTTTGTGATGAAGTTCAGAGGAAAAGTTAAGGACTCAAATGAACTAGGCATGCATTTCTTTATGATAGTACAGCAGGCACTACTGACATATTGGCCAACTGAGGTATAGCCTAACAAGTAACAAACAAGCATTCGAATCAAGCAGTACAACAAAGCAAACAACTGAACTATTTGTAAGTCTGTAGGATTACAGGTTGAGGCCACAAGCCAAGAAAGCAACCCACACGCGTTACATTTCACATGTACTACAACACACTGGCTTACCATAGGTTGCTGAACAACACCATTATCATAAATATAGCATGCAAGAAGTAAAATAGTAGGCAGTGATATCTAGGAAGTACAGTAATACTTAGGACAAAACTAAAGCATATTAACTATATGTGCACTAGTATGTAATTTAGCACATGTAACATGTTCACTGCCATAAGTATGGCTCTACAGGTGCAAGAAGAATAACGCATCTCATGAAAAATTGAATGATGCCTTGAAGAAATTCAAAGGTGTGGTGCTTATGCTAAGAAAGTGAACATAGGCGTCGGTCGTTGGATAATAGTACCTTATTCTCGACGGCGCATGGGTATCGTTGTCATACTTGATAGCTAAGGATCATCGATGGTGCTCCTATTGCGGTTGAGTTTGGGTCGGCTGTGGCCGTTGCTGAAGCGGCTCCGGTGCTTCGGTTGCGGCACCTGTCGACATACAAGAAAGCTCATCTGTGGCAAGTGAAAAGTTGCACGATAAAGAAGAGAAAAACCGAAGGATTAAAAATCTAAATAACCTAATGAGGCTGCGGCATCAGTAAAGTAGGGCCGATGGAGTTGAATATGGCATCCGTTGAGCAGGTCCGGTGCAGTGGACGACGGCTTCAGCGGGCGCGGTGTACAGTGCTTTCGGTGAGGCAGATCTGTTGCGGTGGACGAGGGCTTGTATGAAGGACCAGCGATGGGGCGGATGAGGGAGTCGGTGAAGGGCCTACACTGTGGTGGACGAGGGCGCCGGTTAAGCACATCCGGTGCGGTGGACCATGATGGCAGTCAAGGAGATCTGGAGCGGTGGACAAGCCAGTCGGTGAAGCGGCTCCGGTGAAGTGGTGAGTTGGCAGTTGGGGGTTCCAAGGTGCGGAAGGTAGATCCGGTGGGGTGTGAGGTCCACCGCTGCGGCGGAGGACTAGATTCGGCAGCTTGCCGTGGTTGGGGGGCGGTCGGGGAGAGGAAGGGGAGGGGCTCTGGGGAAGAATGTTGGGGGCAAAGAGGGGAAAACAATGGAGTTACCAAAGCAGCCCTTTTCCGTTCATGGGGCAGGGGTAAAACAGGAATATCGCGGGGCTAAATTTTCAGGCGCGAGATATTTCAATGTGAGCGGGAAGTTTGAAAGCTTTTGGCGCCTGAAATTATAAGTGTTCTGCTCTTGTACGGCCGACTATGATATCATGGCCGAGAATTTATTTGTTTTGCACGAAAAATGTGCAAGTTTTGAAAATCAATGTCTTCAACACGAAACTTAGACTGTTGATACGTCTCCAACGTATCTATGTCTTTTTTGTTCCATGCTATTATATTATCTGTTTTGGATGTTCAATGGGCTTTAATTTACCTTTTAATATTATTTTTGGGACTAACTTACTAACCAAAGGCCCAGTGCAAATTGCTATTTTTTTGCCTATTTCAGTGTTTCGCAGAAAAGGAATATCAAACGGAATCCAAATGGAATGAAACCTTCAGGAGAGTTATTTTTGGAACAAACGTGATCCAGGAGACTTGGAGTGGAAGTCAAGAAAGAAGCGAGGAGTCCATGAGGCAGGGAGGCATGCCCCCCTCCCTCGTGGGCCCCTCGCAGCTCCACCGACGTACTTATTCCTCCTATATATACCCATATACCTTGAAAACATCTAGGAGCACCACGAAACCCTATTTCCACCGCCGCAACCTTCTGTATCCGTGAGATCCCATCTTGGGGCCTTTTCCGGCGCTCTACCGGAGGGGGAATCGATCACGGAGGGATTCTACATCAACACCCTAGCCTCTCCGATTATGTGTGAGTAGTTTACCACAGACCTTCAGGTCCATAGTTATTAGCTAGATGGCTTCTTCTCTCTCTTTGGATCTCAATACAAAGTTCTCCTCAATTCTCTTGGAGATCTATTCGATGTAATTCTTTTTGCGGTGTGTTTCTCGAGATCCGATGAATTGTGGGTTTATGATCAAGATTATTTATGAACAATATTTGATTCTTCTCTGAAATCTTTTATGCATGATTTAAATATCTTTGCAAGTCTCTCCGAATTATCAGTTTGGTATGGCCTACTAGATTGATCGTTCTTGCAATGGGAGAAGTGCTTAGCTTTGGGTTCAATCTTGCGGTGTCCTTTCCCAGCGACACCAGGGGCAGCAAGGCACATATTGTATTGTTGCCATCGAGGATAAAAAGATGGGGTTTATATCATATTGCTTGAGTTTATCCCTCTACATCATGTCATCTTGCCTAATGCGTTACTCTATTCTTATGAACTTAACACTCTAGATGCATGCTGGATAGCGGTCGATGTGTGGAGTAATAGTAGTAGATGCAGAATCGTTTCGGTCTACTTGTCGTGGACGTGATGCCTATATACATGATCATGCCTAGATATTCTCATAAGAATTCGCTTTTCTATCAATTGCTCGACAGTAATTTGTTCACCCACCGTAGAATTTGCTATCTTGAGAGAAGCCACTAGTGAAACCTATGGCCCCGGGGTCTATCTTCCATCATATTATTTCCATATCAATTTGCTATTTCTATTACCGTTTATTTTGCAATCCTTATTTCCCAATCTATATCATAAAAATACCAAAAATATTTATCTTATTATCTTTATCAGAACTCACTTTCGTAAGTGACCGTGAAGGGATTGGCAACCCCTTTATCGTGTTGGTTGCGAGGTTCTTGTTTGTTTGTGCAGGTACTAGGTGACTTGTGTGTTACCTCCTACTGGATTGATACCTTGGTTCTCAAAAACTGGGGGAAATACTTACGCTACTGTGCTGCATCACCCTTTCCTCTTCAAGGGAAAACCAACGCATGCTCAAGAGGTAGCAAGAAGGATTTCTGGCGCCGTTGCCGGGGAGGTTGCATCAAGTAAATACATACCAAGTACCCATCACAAACTCTTATCCCTCGCATTACATTATTTGCCATTTGCCTCTCGTTTTCCTCTCTCCCACTTCACCCTTGCCGTTTTATTCACCCTCTTTTTCCGCCCGCCTCTTTTTCATTCGCCTCCTTTTGCTTGCCTCTTGCTTTCTTGTGTGTTGGATCGTTTGTCACGATGGCTCAAGATAATACTAAATTGTGTGACTTTTCCAATACCAACAATAATGATTTTATTAGCACTCCGATTTCTCCTCTTGCCGATGCCGAATCTTGTGAAATTAATACTACTTTGCTGAATCTTGTCATGAAAGATCCGTTTTCTGGCCTTCCTAGCGAAGATGCCGCTACCCATCTAAACAGCTTTGTTGATTTGTGTGATATGCAAAAGAAGAAAGATGTGGATAATTATATTGTTAAATTGAAGCTATTTCCATTTTCGCTTAGAGATCGTGCTAAAACTTGGTTTTCCTCTTTGCCTAAAAATAGTATTGATTCATGGAATAAGTGCAAAGATGCTTTTATCTTGAAGTATTTTCCTCCCGCTAAGATCATCTCTCTTAGAAATGATATTATGAATTTTAAGCAACTTGATCATGAGCATGTTGCACAAGCTTGGGAGAGGATGAAATTAATAATACGTAATTGCCCTACACATGGTTTGAATCTGTGGATGACCATACAAAAAATTTATGCTGGATTGAATTTTGCTTCTAGAAATCTTCAAAATTCGGCCGAGGGAGGCACTTTTATGGAAATCACTTTAGGAGAAGCTACTAAAGTCCTAGATAACATTATGGTTAATTATTCTCAATGGCACACCAAAAGATCTACTAATAAAAAGGTTCATGCTATAGAAGAAATTAATGTTTTGAGTGGAAAGATGGATGAACTCATGAAATTGTTTGCTAATAAGAGTGTTTATTCTGATCCTAATGATATGCCTTTGTCTACTTTGATTGAGAATAATAATGGATCTTTAGATGTGAATTTTGTTGGTATGAACAATTTCGGTAACAACGCGTATAGAGGAAACTTTAATCCTAGGCTATTCCCTAGTAATTCCTACAACAACTCTTATTGAAATTTTAATAATATTCCCTCTGATTTTGAGACTAGTGTTAAAGAATTTACGATTTCACAAAAGAATTTTAATGCTTTTATTGAAGAAAAATTGCCTAAGATTGATGAGTTGGCTAGGAATGTGGCTAGAATTTCTCTTGATGTTGATTCTTTGAAACTTAGATCTATTCCACATAAGCATGATATCAATGAGTCTCTCAAATCCATGAGAATTTCCATTGATGAGTGCAAAGAAAGAACCGCTAGGATGCGTGCTAAAAAAGATTGCTTTATAAAAGCGTGGTCTTCTAGTTTCCATGATAATAAGGATGAAGATCTAAAAGTGATTGATGTGTCCCCTATTAAATCTTTGTTTTGCAATATGAATCTTGATAATGATGAGACTGGATATGAGTTAACTTTAGTTAAAATGCGTCCCAATGATTCAGAGTTTTTAGATCTTGATGCAAAAATTGGTAAAAGTGGGATTGAAGAGGTCAAAACTTTACATATCAATGAACCCACTATTTTTTATTTCAAGGAATTTAATTATGATAATTGCTCTTTTATAGATTGTATTTCCTTGTTGCAATCCGTGTTAAATTCTCCTCATGCTTATAGTCAAAATAAAGCTTTTACCAAACATATCGTTGATGCTTTAATGCAATCTTATGAAGAAAAGCTTGAATTAGAAGTCTCTATTCCTAGAAAACTTTATGATGAGTGGGAACCTACTATTAAAATTAAAATTAAAGATCATCAATGTTTTCCTTTATGTGATTTGAGTGCTAGTGTTTCCACGATTCCAAAAACTTTGTGTGATGTGTTAGGTGTCCGTGAATTTGATGATTGTTCTTTAAATTTGCATGTTGCGGATTCCACTATTAAGAAACCTATGGGAAGGTTTAGTGATGTTCTTATTGTTGCAAATAGGAATTATGTGCCCGTAGATTTCATTGTTCTTGATATAGATTGCAATCCTACATGTCCTATTATTCTTGGTAGACCTTTCCTTAGAACGATTGGTGCAATTATTGATATGAAAGAAGGGAATATTAGATTCCAATTTCCGTTAAGTAAGGCATGGAACACTTTCCTAGAAATAAAATTAAATTACCATATGAATCTATTATGAGAGCCACCTATGGATTGCATACCAAAGATGACAATACCTAGATCTATTCTTGTTTTTATGCCTAGCTAGGGGCGTTAAACGATAGCGCTTGTTGGGAGCAACCCAATTTTATTTTTGTTTATTGTTTCTTGTTTATGTTTAGTAATAAATAATTCATCTAGATTCTGTTTAGATGTGGTTTTATGCTTTTAATTAGTGTTTGTGCCAAGTAGAACCCGTGCGAAGACTTGGGGGAAGTCTTTGTGATCTTGCTGTAAAAACAGAAACTTTAGCGCTCACGAGATTTGCTGCCATTTTTTACTGGAGAGCGAAATTAGGTAGATTCTTTTTGAATATGATTAATAGACAAATTCCTCACGTACACCAATTTATTTCATAATTTTTGGGGTTACATAAGTATTCGAAACCTACAGATTACTACGGACTGTTCTGTTTTTGACAGATTCTGTTTTTCGTGTGTTGTTTGCTTATTTTGATGAATCTATGGCTAGTATCGGGGGGTATGAACCATAGAGAAGTTGGAATAAAGTAGGTTTAACAACAATATAAATAAATAATGAGTTCATTACAGTACCTTGAAGTGGTGGTTTGTTTTCTTATACTAACGGAGCTCATGAGATTTTCTGTTGAAGTTTTGTGTTGTGAAGTTTTCAAGTTTTGGGTAAAGATTTGATGGATTTTGGAATAAGGAGTGGCAAGAGCCTAAGCTTGGGGATGCCCAAGGTAAAATTCAAGGACAACCAAAAGCCTAACCTTGGGGATGCCCCAGAAGGCATCCCCTCTTTCGTCTTCGTCTATCGGTAACTTTACTTGAGGCTATATTTTTATTCACCACATGATATGTGTTTTGCTTGGAGCGTCTTGTATGATTTGAGTCTTTGCTTTTTATTTTACCACAATCATCCTTTCTGTACACACCTTTTGGGAGATACACACATGAATCGGAATTTATTATAATACTCTATGTGCTTCACTTATATCTTTTGAGCTAGATAATTTTGCTCTAGTGCTTAACTTATATCTTTTTAGAGCACGGTGGTGGTTTTATTTTATAGAAATTATTGGTCTCTCATGATTGAATTATATTATTTTGAGAGTCTTTTAGAACAGCATGGTAATTTTCTTTGGCTATAAAATTAGTACTAATATGATAGGCATCCAAGATGAGTGTAATAAACACTATCATAAAAAGTGCATTGAATACTATGAGAAGTTTGATACTTGATGATTGTTTTAAGATATAAAGATGGTGGTATTAGAGTCATGCTAGTTGAGTAGTTGTGAATTTGAGAAATACTTGTGTTAAATTTTGTGATTCCCATAGCATGCACGTATGGTGAACCGTTATGTGATGAAGTCGGAGCATGGTTTTTTTATTTATTTTCTTCCTTATGATTGACGGTCGGGGACGAGCGATGGTCTTTTCCTACCAATCTATCCCCCTAGGAGCATGTGTGTAGTACTTTGTTTTTATAACTAATAGATTTTTGCAATAAGTATGTGAGTTCTTTATGACTAATGTTGAGTCCATGGATTATACGCACTCTCACCCTTCCACCATTGCTAGCCTTTCTAGTACCGCGCAACTTTCGCTGGTACCATACACCCACCATATACCGTCCTCAAAATAGCCACCATACCTACCTATTATGGCATTTCCATAGCCATTCCGAGATATATTGCCATGCAACTTACCACCGTTCCATTTATTATGACACGCTTCATCATTGTCATATTGCTTTGCATGATCATGTAGTTGGCATCGTATTTGTGGCAAAGCCACCGTTCATAATTCTTTCATACATGTCACTCTTGATTCATTGCACATCCCGGTACACCGCCGGAGGCATTCACATAGAGTCATATTTTGTTCTAGTATCGAGTTGTAATTTTTTGAGTTGTCAGTAAATAACAGTGTGATGATCATCATTATTAGAGCATTGTCCCAAGTGAGGAAAGGATGATGGAGACTATGATTCCCCCACAAGTCGGGATGAGACTCCGGACGAAAAATAAAAAAAAGAGAAAAAAAGAGGCCATAAAAAAGGAGAAGGCCCAAATAAAAAATGAGAGAAAAGGAGAGAAGGGACAATGTTACTATCCTTTTACCACACTTGTGCTTCAAAGTAGCACCATGATCTTCATGATAGAGAGTCTCCTATGTTGTCACTTTCATATACTATTGGGAATTTTACATTATAGAACTTGGCTTGTATATTCCAATGATGGGCTTCCTCAAAATGCTCTAGGTCTTCGTGATCAAGCGAGTTGGATGCACACCTACTTAGTTTCTTTTCGAGTTTTCATACACTTATAGCTCTAGTGCATCCGTTGCATGGCAATCCCCACTCACTCACATTGATATCTATTGATGGGCATCTCCATAGCCTATTGATACGCCTAGTTGATGTGAGACTATCTTCTCCTTTTGTCTTCTCCACAACCACCAATCTATTCCACCTATAGTGTTATGTCCATGGCTCATGCTCATATATTGCGTGAAGATTGAAAAAGTTTGAGAACATCAAAAGTATGAAACAATTGCTTGGCTTGTCATCGGGGTTGTGCATGATTTAAATACTTTGTGTGGTGAAGATAGAGCATAGCCAGACTATATGGTTTTGTAGGGATAACTTTCTTTGGCCATGTTATTTTGAGAAGACATGATTTATTTGTTAGTATGCTTGAAGTATTATTATTTTTATGTCAATATTAAACTTTTGTCTTGAATCTTTTAGTCTAAACATTCATGCCACAATAAAGAAAATTACATTGAGAATTATGCTAGGTAGCATTCCACATCAAAAATTCTGTTTTTTAACATTTACCTACTCGAGGACGAGCAGGAATTAAGCTTGGGGAAGCTTGATACGTCTCCAACGTATCTATAATTTTTGATTGTTCCATGCTATTATATTATATGTTTTGGATGTTTAATGGGCTTTAATTTACCTTTTTATATTATTTTCGGGACTAACCTACCAACCAAAGGCCCAATGCAAATTACTGTTTTTTTGTCTATGTTAGTGTTTCACAGAAAAGGAATATCAAACGGAATCCAAACGGAATGAAACCTTCGGGGGAGTTATTTTTGGAACAAACGTGATCCAGGAGACTTGGAGTGGACGTCAAGAAAGAAGCGAGGAGGCCACGAGGCAGGGAGGCACGCCTAGGGGGGTAGGCGTGCCCCCACCCTCGTGGGCCCCTCGCAGCTCCACCGACGTACTTCTTCCTCCTATATATACCCATATACCCCGAAAACATTCAGGAGCACCACGAAACCCTATTTCCACCACCGCAACCTTCTGTATCCATGATATCCTATCTTGGGGCCTTTTTCGGCGCTCTGCCGGAGGGAATCGATCATGGAGGGCTTCTACATCAACACCCTAGCCTCTCCGATGATGTGTGAGTAGTTTACGATAGACCTCCGGGTCCATAGTTATTAGCTAGATGGCTTATTCTCTCTCTTTGGATCTCAATACAAAGTTCTCCTTGATTCTCTTGGAGATCTATTCGATGTAATTCTTTTTGCGGTGTGTTTGTTGAGATCCGATGAATTGTGGGTTTATGATCAAGATTATCTATGAACAATATTTGATTCTTCTCTAAAATCTTTTATGCATGATTTAAATATCTTTGCAAGTTTGTTCGAATTATCAGTTTGGTTTGGCCTACTAGACTAATCGTTCTTGCAATGGGAGAAGTGCTTAGCTTTGGGTTCAATCTTGCGGTGTCCTTTCCAAGTGACAACAGGGGCAGCAAGGCACGCATTGTATTGTTGTCATTGAGGATAAAAAGATGGGGTTTTTATCATATTGCTTGATTTTATCCCTCTACATCATGTCATCTTGCCTAATGTGTTACTCTGTTCTTATGAACTTAATACTCTAGATGCATGTTGGATAGCGGTCGATGTGTGGAGTAATAGTAGTAGATGCAGAATCGTTTCGGTCTACTTGTCGCGGACGTGATGCCTATATACATGATCATGCCTAGATATTCTCATAAGTATTCGCTTTTCTATCAATTGCTCGACAGTAATTTGTTCACCCACCATAGAATTTGCTATCTTGAGAGAAGCTACTAGTGAAACCTATGGCCCCCGGGTCTATCTTCCATCATATTATTTCCATATCAGTTTGCTATTTCTATTACCGTTTATTTTGCAATCTTTATTTTCCAATCTATATCATAAAAATACCAAAATATTTATCTTATTATCTTTATCATATCTCACTTACGTAAGTGACCGTGAAGGGATTGACAACCCCTTTATCGCGTTGGTTGTGAGGTTCTTGTTTGTTTGTGCAGGTACTAGGTGACTTGTGTGTTACCTCCTACTGGATTGATACCTTGGTTCTCAAAAACTGAGGGAAATACTTACGCTATTGTGCTGCATCACCCTTTCCTCTTCAAGGGAAAACCAATGCATGCTTAAGAGGTAGCAACTGTCCATTCAATGCAAATATGGATCATCGAGCTAGTACAAGCAAATACCATCATACGGTCCAATTCAAATGAATTGCCAAATGTGTTTATCCTAAATATGATGACAAAAGCAAAAATGTGTATGTGTATGAAGAAAGTGGATGATTATAAAGTTTGAACATGCCCGTATGTGTATATCTCTAGGTTTGATATATGAATTTGAAATCACGAAATCCTGGCTTAAAAATGTACCTATGTTTAAATGAATTGCAAAAGCTAATGATGGAGTCGAATTCCAAAATTCCAATCTTAGGTTTGTAATTCTGGTACAACAAGGTATATCACGCATGTTCAAAAGTATCGTTATCTCATAGTCCAAACTGTGAAACAAATTGATCAACCATGAGTGCACACACTATTGACCATATATATCTCAATTACGCTTAAGTCCCTCAAATATAGACACCTAACTCATTATATGAAGCCACCCCCCCACCCCACCCCTTCCGCCCCCACCCACCCCACACGTCGTTCTCTCCCCCAGACACGAACACACGAGCACATTAACACCCCCTTCTCTTCTAAAGTTCAGACCCCAATATAGGTATCTTATCACTTTGTCTCTCAGGCATGCACACATCTCTTTCCCCACTCTCCAGGTCTTCCGGCATCTCTCTTTCCCAAGAACACACACTATGTAGAGTGTATCTTTCCCATACACACAAAACATCGCCCCCAAACGTCTATCTCCCTGGTAATGTGGTTCTCGCACACTCACCTCACACACCACCCCCACTGCAAACAAGCACACTTTGTCTCCTTGTGCACCACTCTCCTCTTTCTACCTCTCCCACATGCTGACCTGCCCTAGCTCCTTCCCTGTATACATATATGTCGTGAATCTTTCAATAGCTCCCTGATGTATCATCGTTCTCAATCTCGCACGTTGTTCTCTACACCATCTATTCTAGATCTCTCATGAAGTCCCTATCACACACACGATGACTCGCTTCCCTTGCATCTCCGTACATAGGCCAATTTCGAACAACATCAACATTGTCTCCCTATATATACGCCACTTGTGGACACAAACGACCCCTCTCTCCCCCTTCTTTTCCTCTCTCTCTCTCTCTCTTCGTCACTAGCTCTCTCTCTCTCGCTCTCACACCCCTCTCCCACACACACTCAATGTCTCTTCCAAATAGTCTGTTCCCTGCCCGCACCCATGCTATCTCGCTACTACACATGCCTTTGTATCTCTTTGACACACATGTGACACCATTCCCCCTTTCCTTATACTAGGTTTACATCATTAGGGGTCTCTCTACTCCACATACACACACTCCCTCTCACACACAAACGCGTGCACAAACACACACAGACATGCACAAACACCCATCTAGCTATCTGGATCCTTCTTTTAATACACACACCCTTGCATATTCTCTACAACTCTAGATATGTATATATCCCCCCTCTCTAGCTCAGATGCACACAAAAATTCTCCATCTCTCTAACTCACACATCTCTCCCCATGTCCGCATGTGTATCTCACACACTCACTCTCTGATTATGTCTATGTGTCTCCATGTTACACAACACAAAGCCCCATGTACATGTCTCTACCTATCCTCCACACACATAGACACAAAGAATATATTATCATTTCCTCAGTATTTAGAAATATCACACACGACACTCTCTCTCTCTCTCGCAAACACGCTCAACAAGGGTTTCCCCATGAATAACTTACCGTCTATTCATCAACAGTCGTGGCAGTACGGCGAACACGAGACGTGAAATAGAATAAATCTACACGTCCGTAGACCACCTAGTATGACTACTAGGACTAGAGCAAGCCGAAAGTGCGCCGCCGTCCCCCCTCCTTATCGGCGACGGGAAAACCTTTGTTTTACACAGTCGAGAAGTCATTGTGCTAAGGCCCCACATGCTGAGCCGTTGAATAGAATGTAGATCCTAGGTTACGGAAACAAGTATCGATAATACATTTGTATCTCCATACTTATATTTCTTCTCTTATAAAACAAACCAAGTTGGTGATGATGGTATGTGTCGTGGAATTGTCACGGCAGATGTCCTCTTGCAAGGACTTAATCGTGGAGCCATCGCAACTAGGAAGCTTAAAGGGGTTAATCGGGACAAAGGACACGCGAGGTTTATACTAGTTCAGCCCCTTGCGGTGAAGGAAGGCCTACGTCTAGTTGGGTTGGTATTGCTTGAGGTTTCGATGACCGGGGAGCGAGATACGCTATGCCCGGTTCTCGATTGGTTGTTTCTTGCCCTAAGCCGCTGGCTGGTCGTTCCCTTATATACATGGGTTGACGCCCTATGGCCTATAGAGTCCCGGCCGGCTCATAAACAGTGTCCGGCTCAGTGACTAGTTACCTCTACCTTATGTTACAAGTCATGCCATTATGGCGGTTTGTCTCTATGGGCCTTAAGCTCTATGAACCGCCATCCTCACGCTGGGTCTTGGGCTTCCTTTACGATGAGTCTTCTTTGCATAACCCGGCCCCTCCTAGCCGGCTTACTCAAATAGTTATATCCCCAACATTAGGCCCCAGATTGATTTGGACCGGTTCATGTCAATCTTAAAATACCTTAAGAATCAGTCCTTCTGTCTTCTGTCCGTGAAAAGGTCATAACCCATTGTGACATCATCTTCTGGATTCGGGTTAACCCACCATGACATCATCTTTTAATTAAATCCTTATCTTATTTCATCATATCTTCAACGGATCTTTGCCTTAACTGACCATCCCGAAAATCGAGGCATCGGGTCGTTGTAAAATGATATTCCGTCTCCTTGTTTCTCGCGCCATCTTGGTCGGCCCCTCCTTATAAATAGATGCGACCTAGGTATTTTTCATTTCCTTCAGTCGTCTTCCTCCTTGCACCTCCTTCTTTGCTGCTCAAGCTCCATCGCCGCCGCCGTCGACCCCCTCGTCTTCACCGACTCAGGCCGCTACATCACCCTGATTCTGACCAGAAAACGATGGTGACCCTCCGCAGTTCTTCCGCATCTGTGAGTTCCTCTTTCCCCCCTTCTCAGATCTGCATTGAAACCGTCTTGAGTTCGTCATCGTTCATCGCCGCCCGACACATACCTCCATTAGTTCTAACCTCCAATGCCTTGTTCAGATTATAAAAACAACTTAGAACTGCTACGGAAAATGTTTGTGCTTATCCTGTATGAGAACAGATCTCATTTTCCTTGTTTTGGAAGCCCTCCGCGAGTATATGAACTTCTCTGTACTGTTTTAGGTCTAGAAATATTTTCCTTTCCAGAGCATCATTTGATCCAAAATAATGATTGCAACTTGTGAAACCTGTTTGTTCCACACTTAGCCAAAAAACTGCGTCTGTTGACTCTGTTTCAGCCATAATAGTTCATGTGACCGGTTTAAGATAATACCGGCTGTCAGCACCACTTGCTTCTAATGACTTAAGAAAACCTTAATCATCTTTAATACCTGCAGCTGTTAAACATTATCACATAGTTACCTGTATGTCATTAGGCCCCTTCTTAAGCCGCCATCTTAAATAACCCAATAATGTTTATTCTCCGGGTTATAATAAACCGGAAAAATTTCCTTTATCTTGTTGTAGGCTTCAATTTACCCAATGGCACCCAAAGCTGTTAAACCTCCGGTTACCTGCAACTGGGTCCCATCCATTGTTACAGAGAGCAAACTGTCCGAGTTTCTAAAGTCTAGCCATCTGCCCAAGAAGGATGTCATGTCTTATCATGCTCCTGAACCATCTGAAGAGAAACCTCAACCCAAGGAAGGGGAGGTGATCATTTTTACCGATCACATGAGTCGGGGATTTGCTCCTCCCGGTTCAAAATTCTTTAGAGACAATCTGCACTTCTTTGACTTAAGACCTCAAGACATCAGGCCCAATTCCGTGTCAAATATCTGCAACTTCCAAGTTTTCTGTGAGGTCTACCTTGGAGAAGAACCCAACCTACTTTTGTTCAGGGAATTGTTCTATTTGAACCGGCAGAATGAGCGGGCCAACGGGCCCAGTCTGGAGCTTGGTGGCATATCCATTCAAAGGCGGAGAGACTGCCTGTTCCTTTATGCTGAATTGTCGAGTCATCCAAAGGACTGGAAGCAGACATGGTTCTACTACCAAGATCCTTCTCCGGTTGGTGAAAACCCGGTGCCCGGCTTCCGTGCATTGCGCCTTGAACCTACTCACCCGCTGCCGGATAAGTTGACTGCTATTGAACGTCTGCCACTCACCCCCAAGATCAAGAAGATTAAAGCTCTTTTAGGGAACGGCTTAGATGGCATTGACCTGGTCCGGGTCCGGGTTGCTTGGAGAATAATTCCGTTAAGCCGCCGCCCCGGCTTAATGTGTAATTATTCAGGCGAGAAAGATGACCCTCAGCGTCATAGTCCTGACGACTTACCAGATGGCGTAGTGGAAGCTACAACTTAGTCTTTGTTGAAAGAGGGCACAGTGAATAGTAACGCTTTCGGCTTACTACCTTTTTGCCAGAAGAACCCGGCCCCTGCAGTAAGTTTCCAGTCATCGGGTTATTTTTTACCATGTTATACTGTATTCTTATGCATAACCCTTTATAACCTTTTACAGGCAAATGATAACTTCTGGAAAATCCAATATGATCATGAGGCGGCCAAGACAGCCAGGGCGGCCAAGAGGGCCGAAAGGAAAACCGCCAAGCCCACCACTTCAAGGAAAAGGAAGCCAAGCGCTTCTGAGTTGTTTCAGCTTGATGATACTGATGATAATGAGGAAGAGGTAACTTTTTAATTTCCCTTTCTCCTTTATCACTACTTTACTGATATTAACCTTCTTTCAGGGAGACACAAGCAACAGCCAACCCATCGAGGAAGAGGTAATTATAATCTCCTCCGACTCCGAACTTCGGCCGCGTCAGAAAATTCGAAGAGTAACCCGGAAAGTAAGATTTTCACACCCTTTGGCTTACCAAGATCCTGACTTTCTTTTGAAGCAACAACAATTTGAAAACTGGAGGCAGACCCGGACCAGCAAGGATGCAGAGCTATCCTCCGGCTTGCCTGACACAACCCGGAAGCGTCGGACTGAGGTTATCTCCAATTTATACCCTTTTTTACCTTTGGCGGGTCTAATCCATCAACCTCTCAATTCCTCTGACTCCAATTACCAGGATACCTCTCCTTCATCCGGCGAGTCCATGCAATCAAACATGTCGGCTTTTAAGACTGCCCCTGGGTAATATCAATTTATTCACCTTATGTTTATCTTTCTTCATGTTTCTTTACTTATTTCTATGCTTTGCCCACAGCGTGCAGGTTAAGCCCAGGAAGAAAACCAAGAAAGATAAACTGGCACAAACCCCTGTGGTGACTGAACCGGAACAGGGTATAGCTGCTCCCGACTCTTCCACACATCAACCGCCGCCTGAGCCGGCTCAAGACATTGCAGCACCAACTTCTGACCCGCCTGCTAAAGATATTCTTGATGGTTATGTTAACCCGGAGGCACCTAGCCCAGTTAAAACAGCTGACCCAGAAGTGGAATTTCTCAAGGCTCAATTCGTTGAGCCGGCCAGGCCCACCGTCCTTGCCAAATGCTCGGCTAAAGAGGAGTTGCTAGAACGTCGTAAGGCCAAGATGGATATCACCGACTATACTCATTTGAGTATTGGAGAGATCGTTTCGGGCTATATCAACCAGGTGCAAAGCAGCCGTGACCTGGAAATTGACATGGTGAAGCAAATACAGCAAAAATCTGAGGTATGACTTACGCTTCCTTACTTTCAATCATACTTACTGTACCAGCCCCCAAGTCTATTGCTTATGAATAAATATGCTGTAGACTTAGAAAAATTGTTAGAGATGCTTGCCCGGCTTAAAGAAAAATATCTAAACCGGATGTAACACAATACCTTTAACTTGCGATACACATTAGCCCCCAAGTTCCAAGTATCTTTGCTTGCAAAGTATTTGGGACTTAATATCCAGGACTGGCTTAATAATTTAGAAAGCTTCGGTATACATTAGCCCCCGAGTGTCAAGTATCTTTGCTTGCAAAGTGCTTGGGACTTAATATTATTTACCGTAATCTTGACTACTATCCGGTGCAATGCAGGCCATCATAAGTCAATTTGAATCGGAGATTGTTGACCTGAAGAACCACGTGGCAGCCCAGGAGATTGAAACTCAAAAGGCTAACTCCAAATTTGAATTCAGCGTCTCTGAACAAGAGAAGCTGAAGAAAAATTTTGAGTTGGAGAAGAAAATTTGGACCGACGAAAAGGCCGGACTAGTGACCCGGGCCGAGACGGCAGAGGCGTTGCTGGCAAATGCAACAGCCGAACTGACCGGCTTACAACGCCAGATATCTCGGATGGTCTCAGCGATCTTTGGTAAGTTATCTTAAGCAAGCATTAAATATTGTAAATATTCCTTCAATTGTTACCTGAGGTTTACCTTATACTTACCAATACAGGCCCTAGGAGCACAAACCTCAAGCAGAATATGCTGATCAAATTGAAGGCGGTGTATACTCTAGTAGAGCAACTGTACATCGGGTCACAACGTGCCTTGGCCGTTGTAGCCTTATCAAATGATGTGACCTACCTCTTGCAAGATGTGTTACAACGGCTTGCTGTACTTCCTCAGCGGATTCAAGAGTTGAGACGGGCCCAAGCAAGAGCCGGAGCAATAGCCGCTTTGAGTTGGGCCAAAGCCTGGTTACCAGAGCTAGACCCGGCCGAGATCCCTCTTGGGTATCCACGTTTAAAGGAGGATGGCACTCCATTTGATGAAAAGGATTTCACCACCTGCGTGAGGGATATACGCCCTGTGGCCACTCAAATTGGAAACGACACTGACCTCACCAAGTGTCAGCCGGGTTATGACAAGGAGAATCGGAGAATCCCCACGCCGCATTATGACGATGTCAGCTTGATCCCTCCAATCCGTAAGCACACCTTTGCCCCTGAAGTCGACCCAGCCGGTTTAATAGATGATGAAGCTGAGTTTGAGGCCTTGAGTGGCATTGACTGGGCCTCATCATCCTTCCAGGACAAAGCAGCCGGCGGAGAGGCGGAGAAGGATAACCCGGAAGCTTCAAGTCAACCCCAAGAGTAGATTCCCAGGCGCCACCTGCTTATGTCGTTGTAGAAAAACAATGCCGCATCATTCAGACTCGGGGAATCTTGTAACAGAGTAGAAAATACTTTGAGTTTTGCTATGCCTTTGCACACGCTTATGGCCCTTAATACTTGCATAAGCCGCCATCACTATGCACTTTGTAGTTTATATGAATCTGTTATGTCCTTTACAGAAATGTCTTGCATTGCCCTGTCATGCTTACAGCTGCTTTTCCGGCTTATATAAGCCAACCCCTGAGGGTAAGTTTAACTCCTGAAAATTGGCACATAAAAGTTCACCTGGTACTTAACAACCTGATGTAACCAGTATTAATCCTGGAGGATTGCAATGTATTCCATTGTATTTTCAAGAGGGTCACAAGATATCCAATGTTGATACTTGTAAAATATGATGAACAAAATTCAAGGGTTTCTGATTCGAATACGATCAGTGAACTGTTCCAAAGGGGTTGAGCTAAGATTCGGATACGATCTGTTAGCCCCCAGTGGCTGTGGCGATGCCGATCAAGTGGGTATCGACAGCTATGTTCTCTTTGGTTCGAATACGACCTATGTTTGAACAGGAAGCCCCCAAGTGACCATAAGAGTTGTTTAATGACGCTGATTCGAATACGATCCATGTCAGACCCAAAGGGCTTAAGCTATGATTCAAATATGATCAAGGATCCCCCAAGTGGGTTTGGCAGTATGCCGATCAAGTGGGTATCGACAGCTATGTTCTCTTTGGTTCGAATATGACCTATGTTTGAACAGGAAGCCCCCAAGTGATCACGGCTAGATTCAGATATGATCATAAGCCGGACCAAAGGAAAGCCGGATTCAGATATGATCCTCTTTTCCTTGGTTATCTCCACCACCTGACAAAGAAAACACATAAACCTTTTTGGGAGTGGAAAAAAGGACAAAGGTCCTACTTTATTGCTTTATGTAATATACATAGTATAAGTATATACACATTAGAGCCGATGGCTCAGGTATAATAAGGCCGAAGATGAGCGATATTCCACGGCTGACGGGTCTCCTCCTCCGACTTACGTGAGTCTTTGTGCTCCCGAACGTCGATAAGGTAGTATGATTCGTTGTTCAGATTCTTGCTGACCACAAAGGGTCCTTCCCAAGGAGGGGATAGCTTGTGCATGTCAGATTGATCCTGGATGAGTCGGAGCACTAAGTCGCCTTCCTGAAAGGTTCTGGACCTAACCGACGGCTGTGGTAGCGGCGCAGGTCTTGCTGGTAAATCGCCGAGCGGGCTATTGCCAAGTCTCGCTCTTCATCCAACAGGTCAAGTGCGTCTTGCCAAGCTTTTTCATTGTCTTCCTTAACATAAGCCGCCACACGGGGTGAGTCATGACGGATGTCACTTGGCAGGACCGCCTCTGCTCCATACACCATAAAGAAAGGCGTGTAACCCGTAGATCTGTTAGGTGTAGTATTGATGCTCCAAACTACAGAAGGTAACTCCTCCACCCAACAACCCGGCGTCCGCAGCAAGGGGACCAAGAGCCGGGGCTTGATACCCCTCAAGATTTCTTGATTAGCTCGTTCTGCTTGACCATTGGATTGAGGGTGATCCACAGCTGAAATGTCAAGCCAGATATGCTCTTGTTGACAAAACTCTTCCATAGCTCCTTTGGAGAGGTTAGTGCCATTATCAGTTATAATGTTGTGTGGAAAACCAACGCGAAAAATCACCTTTTTCATAAACTGGACCGCCGTGGCTGCATCACACTTACTGACTGGCTCTGCCTCCACCCACTTTGTGAACTTTTCAACCGCCACCAAGAGGTGCGTATTTTTATCCTTAGACCTTTTGAAAGGCCTGACCATATCAAGCCCCCAGACTGCAAATGGCCAAGTAATTGGAATCATCCTCAATTCTTGAGCTGGCACATGGGCTCGTCGTGAGAATTTCTGACATCCGTCACATTTACTGACTAGGTCTTCTGCATCAGCATGAGCCGTCAGCCAATAAAAACCATGACGGAAAGCTTTGGCCACAAGAGGTTTTGAGCCGGCGTGATGACCACAATCGCCTTCATGAATCTCACGAAGAATCTCCTGACCCTCTGTAGGTGACACGCAACGTTGAAATGCTCCAGTGATGCTGCAGTGATGTAACTCGCCATTGACAATTGTCATGGACTTGGACCGCCGGGCGATTTGTCTTGCCAAGGTCTCATATTCAGGCAACTCTCCCCGGGTCATGTAAGCCAAATAAGGCACTGTCCAATCCGGGATAACGTGGAGAGCCGCCACCAGCTATGCCTTCGGGTCTGGTACTGCCAGATCTTCCTTTGTAGGTAACTTAACAGAAGGATTATGCAAAACATCAAGAAAGGTGGTAGGCGGCACCTGCTTACGCTGAGACCCCAGCTGGCTTAAGGCATCAGCCGCCTCATTCTTCCTTCGATCAATGTGTTCCACCACATAACCCTTGAAATGTCCAGCCACAGCATCGACTTCACGATGGTAAGCTGCCATAAGGGGATCTTTAGAGTCCCACTTGCCTGACACCTATTGAGCCACAAGGTCTGAGTCTCCCAAGCATCTTACCCGGCTCAAGTTCATCTCCTTGGCCATCCGGAGACCATGGAGTAGGGCCTCGTACTCAGCTGCGTTGTTAGTACAAGGAAACATAAGCCGGAGCACATAACAAAATTTGTCACCTCGGGGGGAAGTTAACACGACTCCAGCCCCCGAGCCTTCCAACTGTCTGGACCCATCAAAGTGAATAGTCCAATAAGTGTTATCGGGCTTCTCCTCAGGTGCCTGTAGCTCTGTCCAGTCATTGATGAAATCCACCAAAGCTTGAGACTTAATGGCAGTGCGTGGTACGTACTTCAGACCATGAGGCCCGAGCTCGATGGCCCACTTGGCGACTCGTCCTGTAGCCTCTCTGTTCTGAATAATGTCTCCCAAGGGGGCAGAACTTACCACAGTGATAGGGTGACCTTCGAAGTATTGCTTCAGCTTTCGGCTTGCCATGAACACCCCGTAAACAAGTTTCTGCCAATGAGGATATCTTTGTTTTGACTCGATGAGTACTTCACTGACATAATAAACCGGCCGTTGAACCGGATGTTCCTTACCAGCCTCCTTGCGCTCTACCACAACTGCCACACTGACGGCTCGTGAATTAGCAGCCACATATAACAGCAAAGGCTCTTTGTCAATGGGAGCTGCAAGAATTGGCGGCTCAGATAACTGCCTCTTCAAATCCTCAAAAGCAACATTAGCAGCATTACTCCAGACAAAGGTGTCTGCCTTCTTCATCAGTTGGTACAACGGTAGGGCCTTCTCACCTAACCGTCTTATGAACCGGCTTAAAGTGGCAACACGACCCGCCAGTCGCTGAACATCATTGATACATGCCGGTTTAGCCAAAGAAGTGATTGCCTTAATCTTCTCCGGATTAGCCTCGATGCCCCTGTTTGAGACCAAGAATCCCAAAAGCTTGCCTGCAGGCACGCCAAATACACACTTCTCCAGGTTAAGCATCATTTTGTAAACCCGGAGATTGTCAAAGGTTTCTTTGAGATCAGATATCAAGGTTTCTGCCTCTCTGGATTTCACCACTATGTCATCCACATAAGCATGAACATTGCGCCCAATTTGATTGTGGAAACAATTCTGTACACACCGTTGATAAGTCGTCTGGGAACTCTTGAGCCCAAAAGGCATAGACACATAGCAAAAGGCTCCAAACGGAGTGATGAAAGTCGTCTTCTCCTGGTCCTTAACTGCCATCTTGATCTGATGATAACCAGAGTAAGCATCCAAAAAGCTCAAACGCGCACAACCCGCCGTAGCATCAATGATTTGATCAATACGGGGGAGAGCGAAAGGATCAGTCGGACAAGCCTTATTTAAGTCCGTGTAATCCACACACATCCGCCAGGTGTCGTTTTTCTTGAGCACGAGCACCGGGTTAGCCAACCACTCCGGGTGAAAAACTTCGACAATGAACCCAGCCGCCAAGAGCCGGGCGACCTCTTCTCCTATAGCTTTTCATAGTTCCTCATTGAATCGCCGCAGAAACTGCCTGACCGGCTTATACTTCGGATCAATATTAAGAGTATGATTAGTGAGTCCTCTCAGTACACCCGGCATGTCAGAAGGCTTCCATGCAAAGATGTCTCGGTTCTCACGGATGAACTCGATGAGCGCGCTTTCCTATTTAGGATCCAAGTTGGCACTGATGCTGAATTTCTTAGACGAATCGCCTGGAGTAAAATCAACAAGCTTAGTCTCTGCAGCCGATTTAAACTTCATGGCCGGGTCATGCTCCGTAGTCGGCTTCTTGATAGAGGTCATATCCGCCGGGCCAATGTTATTTTGATAAAATTTGAGCTCCTCTGCTGCACAGATAGACTCAGCATAAGCCGCATCGCCTTCTTCGCATTCCAGGGCCACCTTTCGGCTTCCATGCACGGTGATGGTACCCTTGTAACCCGGCATCTTGAGCTGTAAATAAACATAACACGGCCGCGCCATAAACTTGGCATAAGCCGGCCGCCCAAACAAAGCGTGATATGGACTCTTGATTTTTACCACTTCAAAAGTTAACTTTTCCGCCCTAGAATCATGCTTGTCTCCAAAGGCCACCTCTAGCTCAATCTTACCCATAGGATACGCTGATTTACCCGGCACCACTCCATGGAAGACGGTGTTGGAAGTCTTTAAATTCTTGTCGGTTAAGCCCATGCGCCGAAAGGTCTCATAATAGAGGATGTTGATGCTGCTACCTCCATCCATGAGTACCTTAGTAAATTTATAACCACCAACCTGCGGTGCCACTACCAAGGCCAGTTGACCCGGATTATCAACCCGGGGAGGGTGATCCTCCCTGCTCCAGACAATAGGCTGTTCCGACCACCTCAAGTAACGAGGGACTGTTGGCTCAACAGAATTCACCGCCCTGTATGTGTGCCATCTTGCAATAGATCGTCCTATCTATATCTGACAGATGGAAATTAAACTAAAAGATACCCGCACCTCTATCCACATTTGCAGACAAGGCCTTCCCTCGTTAATCCTTATCTCCAACAACCTCATTGTTCAGCAATTAAAAAAGGAAGCCTCTGGAACAAACTGGCCTGGTGGCCGCTGCCAACATCGTCCATCCCCTTGCCTCCGCTCAGTCCGACCACCAATCACCACCACACCCCACTCCTCTTCACCTTATCTCCTCTTTCTCGAGATATCATTAGTTTTTACACATGGTATTACTCCTGCATGGGTCAATCACAACGAGTGTTTTATAAAAATATGCATCTTGATGTTCCATGCAATGCACGGACATCTTGCTAGTACTCCTATAGAAGACTAAGTTGGTGATGAATGTGTGTGTGCCATCCGTCATTTCTGACCATTAGATCTACATCTAACGACTGTGGGGTATGTTGTTTCCTTTTCTCACCAACATCCCACTTCTCTACCAATTTGCAAAAAAACCATAATTAGTATCTTAAAACTAACCACACCTAAGGGAGTCCGGGATTAGGGGGTCTCCAGACAGCCAGACTCTATCCTTCGGCCAGACTATTGGACTATGAAGATACTAAATTGAAGACTTCGTCTCGTGTCCGGATGGGACTCTACTTGGCGTGGAAGGCAAGCTAGGAAATACGGATATGGATATTTCCTCCTTTGTAACCAACCTTGTGTAACCCTAACCCTCTCCGGTGTCTATATAAACCGGAGGGTTTAGTCCGTAGGATAAGAACAATCATACCATAGGCTAGCTTCTAGGGTTTAGCCTCTTCGATCTCGTGGTAGATCAACTCTTGTAATACCCATATCATCAAGAATAAATCAAGCAGGACGTAGGGTTCTACCTCCATCAAGAGGGCCCGAACCTGGGTAAAACATCGTGTTCCCTGCCTCCTGTTACCATCCGCCTAGATGCACAGTTCGGGGCCCCTACCCGAGATCCGCCAGTTTTGACACCGACATTGGTGCTTTCATTGAGAGTTCCTCTGTGTCATCATCATCAGGCTTGATGGCTCCTTCGATCATCGTTAGCGATGCAGTCCAGGGTGAGGCCTTTCTCCCCGGATAGATTTTTGTATTCGGCGGCTTTGCACTGCGGGGTGGAGCAGATTGAAAGCTACGCCCTTGGCCATCAGGTCAAGTTTGGAAGCTTAAACTACACGGCCGATATCCGCGGAGACTTAATCTTCGACGGATTCGAGCTCCTGTCGAGTGCGCCGCACTGTCACGATGGGCATGATTTGGCTCTGCCGCCGAACAGTGCCCTGGAGGCCGCACCCTCATCCGCTCTGACCTTTAATTCAGAGCCAACTGCACCGTCCGAGGGCGGGTGGCTAGACCCTGCCACGGAGGCTGCAGCCTCAACGGCGGTCGAGCCGAACACCAACCTTATCCTTCGCGAGGTCCGTGACTCCACATTGCCGGACTCTCCTCCGAACTCTGAACCATCCGCGCCCCCGCCAATCGAATCTGATTGGGCGCCGATCATGGAGTTCACTGCCACGGATATCTTTCAGCACTCGCCCTTCAGCGACATACTGAATTCACTAAGGTCTCTCTCTTTGTCAGGAGAGTCCTGGCCGGATTATGACCGGCAAGATTGGGATGCGGACGACGAAGAAATTCGACGCCCACCCACCACCCACTTCATAGACACTGTCAATGATTTGACTGACATGCTCGACTTCGACTCCGAAGATATCGACGGTATGGACGACGACGCAGGAGACGAACAGGAACCAGCGCCTATAGGGCACTGGAAAGCCACCTCGTCATATGATATATATGTGGTGGACACACCCAAAGAGGGCAATGGCGACAGAACAGCGGAGGATGACCCCTCCAAGAAGCAACCCAAGCACCGACGTCAGCGGCGCCGCTCTAAGTCCTGCCAAAACAAAAGTGGTGATACCGGCACAGGAGATAATAGCACTCTGGATAGTGCCGAAGACGGCAACAATCCCCTCCAGCAAGATTTAGGGCAGGAGGATGGAGAGGCCAGCCCTCCTGAGAGAGCGGCAGATGAAGAGGAGGAGGATGACAATTGCATGCCTCCCTCCGAAGACGAGGCAAGCCTCGACGATGACGAATTCGTCGTGCCAGAGGATCCCGTCGAAAAAGAGCGCTTCAAGCGCCGGCTTATAGCCACAGCAAATAGCCTTAAGAAGAAGCAGCAGCAGCTTCAAGCTGATCAAGATCTGCTAGCTGACAGATGGACTGAAGTCCTGGCGGCCGAGGAATATAAACTCGAACGCCCCTCCAAGAGTTACCCAAAATGCATGTTGCTACCCCCGACTAGAGGAAGAAGCGTATAACGCGGCTGACCGGCCACCTCGTGGCCGCGACAGAGAGGCATTCCAGCCAAATGCTCAGCCTGCACCCCGACGCCATTCAAATAAAAAGGCATGGGGAAATACGCTAGACCTGCGAGACGTATTGGAGGACAAAGCAAAACATGCAAGATCGATCTATGGATCACGAGGGCGCGCCACTACGCGAGACGACAATCGTCACGCCGGATACAGTAAAAGTAAATCCAGCCGGGCCGAGCACAGCGGGCAAGACTCATTGGAGCTGCGTCGCGATATAGCCCAGTACAGAGGCGCCACACACCCCTTATGCTTCACAGACGAAGTAATGGATCATCAAATCCCAGAAGGTTTCAAACCCGTAAATATAGAATCATACGACAGTACAACAGATCCTGCGATATGGATTAATGATTTCCTCCTGCATATCCACATGGCACGCGGTGATGATCTATAGGCCATTAAATACCTCCCACTCAAACTCAAAGGACCAGCTCGGCATTGGCTCAATAGCTTGCCAGCAGAGTCCACTAGCTGTTGGGAAGACCTGGAAGCCGCATTCCTCGACAACTTTCAGGGCACTTATGTGCGACCACCAGATGCCGATGACTTGAGCCACATAATTCAGCAGCCAGAGGAATCGGCCAGGCAATTCTAGACACGGTTCCTAACAAAGAAAAATCAAATCGTCGACTGTCCGGAGGCAGAGGTCCTAGCAGCTTTCAAGCACAACATCCGCGACGAGTGGCTAGCCCGGCACCTGGGTCAGGAAAAGCCAAAATCTATGGCAGCCCTCACGACACTCATGACCCGATTTTGTGTGGGAGAAGATAACTGGCTGGCTCACAGTAATAACATATCGAAGAACCACGGTACTTCGGATACCAAGGACGGCAATAGCAGGTCATGTTGCAACAAACATAAGCGCCGCATTAACAGCGACAATACCGAGGATACGACAGTCAATGCCGGATAAAAAGGCTCTAAACCCGGTTTAGCGGAAAAAGGCATTCAAAAGAAGCACCCCGGGCCCGTCCAGTTTGGACCGCATACTCGATCGCTCGTGTCAAATACACGGCACCCCCGACAAGCCAGCCAACCACACCAACAGGGATTGTTGGGTGTTCAAGCAGGCCGGCAAATTAATTGCCGAAAACAAAGATAAGGGGCCACATAGCGATGATGAGGAGGGGCCCCGACAGCCGAATACCGGAGGATAGAAGAGGTTCCCCCCACAAGTGCGGACGGTGAACATGATATACGCAACCTACATCCCCAAGAGGGAGCGGAAGCGTGCGCTCCGGGACGTATATGCGTTGGAGCCCGTCGCCCCAAAGTTCAACCCATGGTCCTCCTGTCCGATCACCTTCGATCGCAGGGACCACCCCACTAGTATCCGTCATGGTGGATTCGTCGCACTGGTCCTAGACCCAATCATTGACGGATTTCACCTCATTCGAGTCCTTATGGATGGCGGCAGCAGCCTGAACCTGCTTTACCAGGACACAGTGCGCAAAATGGGTATAGACCCCTCAAGGATCAAACCCACAAAAACGACCTTTAAAGGCGTCATACCAGGTGTAGAGACCCATTGCACAGGCTCAGTCGCACTGGAAGTGGTCTTCGGATCCCCGGATAACTTCCGAAGCGAAGAGTTAATCTTCGATATATTCCCGTTCCGCAGTGGCTATCATGCACTGCTTGGGCGAACCGCATTTGCGAGATTCAATGCGGTACCGCATTATGCATACCTCAAGCTCAAGATGCCAGGACCTCGGGGGGTTATTACAGTTAATGGAAACACAGAGCGCTCTCTCTGAACGGAGGAGCACACTGCCGCCCTCGCAGCAGAAGCACAAAGCAGCCTCTTAAGGCAACCCACTAGTTCGGAGATTAAGGACCCACACAACTTCAAGCGCGCCCGAAGTAATCGACAACTGGAATGCCTGACACGTTCCGAGCTCGCATAGCAATGCGGGCCCCACCCTGGTCCCAGCCAAACGGCGAAACCCGTGTCACGCGTACATAATTACGCATTAAAAATACCATGGGCACAGGCGGGGAAGGGGGCACAACTATGGCACGCCCCAAGACGCGGCTTAAACCGCACTAGGGGCTTCCCACTTTGTTATTTTTCTCTCTTTCAGGACATTAATCTCTGGAAACCCTGTCCGGCAGCATGATTGCCGAACACATGATGCAGCAACCAAGGAGGCAGAAAGCTACATCACACCATGGAACTCCCAGGTGGATTATGATAACGAGTGAAATACTTGCTTTAATATTATTCTTCAGCTTGCCCTTGGAGGGGACATAGTCCTACTTTTTGCTTATCGCACTACCTGTATCATTCTGCTCTAACGCACATTTTTTAATACAGAATGCATTGCATTAAGGCTTTTATTGCATTCTTATTTTTATATATATATGTGTGTGTGTTCATTCGTGATATCCAGCACCCGTACACTCTGGTACGGCCAATACGCTAGGGGCTTCAGCATACCCCACAATACGGCGTGAGAAGTCCGAACACTTTCGACAGTTCGGCACCCCGAACTTATAGCATTATATGCATCAGCTCCGAATCATATCTTGGGTCAATAGTTGGGTTTGCCCGGCTCCCATGTTTTGGTACCTTATGTTCCGCTATATCGGCTAAGGTAGCACTGGGAGAACTACTGCGATTGTGCCCCGGTTCTGCTGGGCTAAGGACCTCAGTAGAGAAAGCTAAAACTGACTGTCATGATAAGGCGAGAGACTGGTCGCTGTTCGAGAGGTTTTCGAGTCCTTAAAGACTTACGCCACTTAGAGCGAGGAGTCGGCCCTGTCCGGCTTAAGGCGTGTATCGTGCCCCAGATTCAGCCTTCCGAATACTAGGGGCTTCGCCGAAATTTAAAATTATAGAATTCTATGGCTAAGTGAGAGTGATAACGCATTATAGTCCGATTGCCTTGTTTGTTGTGCTGAGCACCTCCCTCGAAGGACCCAAAAATGGGAACAAGAGTGCTCAGGTTTATCCCGAACACCCCAGCACTCGTGGCATGGGGGCAGAAGCCGACGACTAGCCATCTCTCAGATCTGATAAATAGCCGAACAGAAGGTAATATTTTAAATTCAAACAAGCGTTGCATAGCGCATATGAACAAGTTTTCATGAATACGGGATTACACGAGCGAGTTCACTCAAATATTATATCTTTCGTACACTCGTCCGCTACGAGACGGGCACCCTTCAGGACACCCTCATAGTACATCTTGGGGTGGCGATGCTCCTTGCCCTCCGGTGGCCCTTCCTTGATCAGCTTCACGGCGTCCAGCTTGGCCCATTGTACCTTCACACGGGCGAAAGCCCGGCGTTCACCTTCGATGCAAATGGACCGCTTGATAACTTCCAGCCGTGGGCAGGCATCCACAAGCCGTCTCACCAAGCTGAAGTAGCTATTGGGAAGGGCGTCGCCAGGCCAATCCGGACTATCAAGCCCTTCATGGCCTGTTCGGCCGCCTTGTGTAGCTCGACCAGCTGCTTTAGCTGGTCACTCATAGGTACTGGGTGTTCAGTCCCAGTATACTGGGCCCAGAACAACTTCTCCGTCGAGCTTCCCTCCTCGGCCCAGTAAAATTTTGCGGCATCCGACACGCTGTGGGGCAAATCTACGAATGCTCCCGGAGAGCTCCGGATTCGGGTAAGTAACAAGTAATTTACTTTCACATGCTTACTTTGCATATAGAATGCCTTACCCGCCGCTATCTTCTTCATCGCATCAATCTCCTGGAGGGCCTTTTGGGCTTCGGCCTTGGCACTCTTTGCACCCTCAAGGGCCGTGGCAAGCTCGGACTCTCGTGTCTTCAAGTCAAGCTCCAACGCCTCGTGCTTCATCACGAGAGCGTGGAGCTCTTGTTGCACCTCACCCACCCGTGTCTCATGCCTCTCCCGCTCGGTGCGCTCCTTGGCCGCTTTGTTTTCGGCCTCGGACGGCGCTTGCTTCAGGGTCGCCACCTCGGTCGTGGCCCCTGGCAAATTTACGATAATCCTGTCATTTTGCAATCGCTTTCCTTTTATAGATTCATAGACTAGGTACTACTTACCTTTGTTCTCCTCGAGCTGCCTCTTGGCAAGGCCGAGCTCTTTCTTGGACCCTTTAAGGTCCTACTTCAGTGCGGCGACCTCCGCAGTCAGTGCAGCAGAGGCCAGTAGCGAAGCCTGCATACACATATAGACATACTTATATTAGACTCCTGCGATATTGTTTGATCCTCTGTTCGGCTTTTCTTTGTGAACACCGAACAGAGCATCAGGGGCTACTGTCTATGCGGTAATATTTCGCCTATATTTCAAAAACATACCTCAAAGCCTGTTAGAAGGCTGGCACAGGCTTCAGTCAGTCCACTCTTGGCGGACTGAACCTTCTGGACCACCGCACTCATAATAGTGCGGTGCTCTTCGTCAATGGAAGTGCTGCGAAGCGCTCCCAGCAGATTGTCCGGTGCCTCTGGATGGGCAGAGGTCACCGGCATAGGCGTCTTGCCCCTCTTGGAAGGAGGCCGCCTTCCCGAGTCCGGAACCACTGGAGGTTCCGGCGCGGTGTTCGGCTGAGGGCTGAACTCGGAGCCCTCGGGGGCTTTGCTCCCCCTGCTCCCGGAGTTCGGAAGGTCGCTTTGAGGCGCCTCCGGGACTGTCTCCCCTCGACCCAGTGCCTCTTGAGACAACACCTCGGTGTTGTCCGTAGGGCAAGGGGGAGGTGGCGATGAGAAGTGGATCGCTATCCATATCCGACGAGCCCAGGGAGCCCTCCGACGAGGATACGTTGATACGGGTTCGGGGCGGTCTGCACAATCATAATTCCGTGTTAGGAGAAGCAGTGCGACAAAGGAATGCTATGAGTTGCTCTGGTATCCGAATACTTACGACTTCGCCAGGGGCTTGGCCCTGAGCAGCCACTCGTCTTCGCCTTCGGTGGCGGTGGTGGAGTAGTCCGGAAGAAGAGTCCTTCCCTTCTTGGACCCTTCGGCCCCCCAAGTAGGGGCGGCCTTCCTTTTCTTGTCTCCCCTGACTGGAGGGGGAACATCTTCATCTTCCTCATCGTCTTCGGGGGAGGAGTGCATCGCGGAGTTATCGGACGATGAGTCCGATGATACCTGGCGCCGGGAGCCCTTTCGGGTTCCCTTGGCCTTCTTGGTCTTCTCCGGCACCTTGTAAGGAGCCGGAGTCAGCATCTCCGTCAGGAGAGCGTCCGCAGTGTCTTCGGGCAGAGGGGTCGAACAGTTAATCTGCCCCGACGTCTCCACCCAGTCCTGTCAAAGGCATGGAGATCAGACCCCGCACATGATTAAGCTAGGGGAAATAAATATCCTACCGGATGTATAGAACTCACCGAATGTGCTCGGCGCTTCGCGCTTAGCCCATGGTCCTCGGTGAGAGAGGGAGGGACCTCGGCGCCCTTGAACAACACCTTCCAGACGTCCTTGTGCGTTGTGTCGAAGAGCTTGCTCAGAGTCTGGTGCTGGGCCAGGTCGAACTCCCATAATTTGAAGTCCCGTTGTTGGCACAGGAGGATCTGGCGGATTAGCATGACCTGGACTATGTTGACAAGCTTGAGCTTCTTGCTTGTCATGTTCATGATACATTTGTGGAGTCCGTCCAGCTCCACCGATGAACCCCACGACAAGCCCTTCTCTTTCCAGGAAGTGAGCCATGTAGGGAATCCGGATCGAAACTTGGGGGCAGCCACCCATTTGGTGTCGCGCGGCTCGGTGATGTAGAACCACGCCGATTGCCACCCCTTTATGGTCTCCACGAAGGAGCCTTCAAGCCATATAACGTTGGGCATCTTGCCCACCATGGCTCCGCCGCATTCTGCTTGTTGGCTGCCCACCACCTTCAGCTTGATATTGAAGGTCTTTAGCCATAGGCCGAAGTGGTGGCGGATGCGGAGAAAAGCCTTACAGACGACGATGAACGCCGAAATGTTGAGGATGAAGTTTGGGGCCAGATCATGGAAGTCCAGCCCGTAGTAGAACATGAGACCGCGGACGAATGGATGAAGGGGAAACCCCAGTCTGCGGAGGAAGTGGTGGAGGAAAACTACCCTCTCATGGTTCTGGGGTAGGGACGATCTACCTCACAGCGGGCAGCCGATGCGCGATATTCGCGGCTAAGTATCCGGCTCCGCGCAACTTTTTGATGTGTTCCTTCATAACGGAGGAAGCCATCCACTTGCCTCCCGCTCCGGACATGTTTGGAGGAGGTTGAGAAGAAAGATGTGGACTTGGGCGTTGGGGCTCGAGTGCGCAAGAATGGATGGGCAAGGAGGAAGAAGGCGTGGGTAGAGAAAGGTTAAACCTTATCCCTTTATAAGGGCGGCCAAAACTATGCGCCCCCACTAGCCTAGTAAAACTGCTTACCCCCCAAGCGCCGTAATCGATGGTGCGGTTGGGTTACCCATGCCCGTATTGATGAAAATCCCGTAATAAGGGGAACACGATCTCTGCTTTGACAAGACGTGTCAAGAAACTGCCTCGCGTTATGAGCGGGGCTAGTCAAAGGAAATGGTTCAAATAATCACCGGGCTATGGCATAATGTTATGTTGCCCAAAACGTGTCGGCAGATTGGATTTGTGGAAATATTATTCTCTCTACGGTGGTATGTGGAAATTATTTTGCAGGGTCGGACACTATCCTTGTATTCAAATTCTTCCGTGATGTATTCGGAGGAGGAACCCGCCTTGCAATGCCGAAGACAATACCGCGCACCGGGCTCATCGTCATTGAAGCCTGGTTCAGGGTCTACTAAGGGAGTCTGGGATTAGGGGGTCTCCGGACAGCCGGACTCTATCCTTTGGCCGGACTGTTGGACTATGAAGATACGAGATTGAAGATTTCGTCCCGTGTCCGGATGGGACTCTACTTGGCGTGGAAGGCAAGCTAGGCAATACGGATATGTGTATTTCCTCTTTTGTAACCGACCTTGTGTAACCCTAACCCTCTCCGGTGTCTATATAAACCAAAGGGTTTAGTCCGTAGGATAAGAACAATCATACCATAGGCTAGCTTCTAGGGTTTAGCCTCTCCGATCTCGTGGTAGATCAACTCTTGTAATACCCATATCATCCAGAATAAATCAAGCAGGACGTAGGGTTTTACCTCCATTAAGAGGGCCCGAACCTGGGTAAAACATCGTGTCCCCTGCCTCCTGTTACCATCCGCCTAGACGCACAGTTCGGGACCCCCTACCCGAGATTCGCCGGTTTTGACACCGACAACACCCCTCCCTCACCTCACCAAAATAGCCTAAGGAATATTTTCTGATTGAAACATAATATATCTCTAGTGATATATGTATATCAAAATTTGAGTGCTTTGTATCAAGTTTGTGAATAAGTATTATTCTTATTATGATCCGTTGCAACGCACGTGAACATTGCTAGTATAACTAACTCATTAGTCACATTGCTTGTAAGGCTTATAGTGATGTGCATTACCGAGAGGGCCTAGAGATACCTCTCTGACAATCGGAGTGACAAATCCTAATCTCGGTCTATGCCAACTCAACAAACACCATCGAAGACACCAATAGAGCATCTTTATAATCACCCACTTACGCTGTGACGTTTGATATCACACTAAGTGTTCCTGCAGTATTCAGGAGTTGCATAATCTCATAGTCATAGAAACATGTATAAGTTATGGAGAAAGCAATAGCAATAAACTAAACGATCATAGTGCTAGCTAACGGATGGGTCTTGTCCATCACATTATTCTTTAATGATGTGATCTCGTTTATCAAATGACAACACATGTCTATGGTTAGGAAACTTAACCATCTTTGATAAACGAGCTAGTCTAGTAGAGGCATACTAGGGACATTCTGTCTGTCTATGTATTCACACATGTACTAGGTTTCTGGTTAATACAATTCTAGCATGATTAATAAACATTTATCATGATATAAGGAAATATAAATAATAACTTTATTATTGCCTTTAGGGCATATTTCTTTCATGTTATCGATGTCGAAGCGTGGGCTCTATCCGATCCAGCCATTGCATTTCCATCTGGCGTAGTGCGTGAGATTAACGATTTGTTATTGAGAAATATATGATTTCATTTGGAAAGGTTATAAAAAATGCCGTCTTTCTTTTACGAGGGTGATCTCATATATATGGTGCGACTTCTGAATTCTTAATTACCTACTCCCTTCGTCAAGAGTGTTTTTGACACTAATGTAATGTCAAAAACGCCTTTATATTATGGGACTGAGGGAGTAATATTTACGTGATTAAATTGAATCAATGCATGCCAAAGCAAGCACAAAAAACGAACAAGGAGGGTCGGGCGAATCGATTCGTTTTTTTAGTGGGAGAAAATTTGCGTGAAGGGTGGTCATGGAAGGTGAGGCACAACTAAATTGAAGAGGCGAGATTACGAAGTCCTAATAGTAGAGATGCCGTTAAAAAAAGAACTCCTAATAGTAGAGATTGCCATTCACTTTTACTTTTTTCGTTCAAGGCTTTTACAACATGTTCATAAGTATGTTTGTCTTATGTACCATACTAGATACTCAAAAATACAATACGAGATACCTAAAGATAAATGTGTAGATTTTGAATAGTTTGAAGCTAGAATTTGATTTTCTTTTTTCCTTTTGCGTGAAAACTTCTGACATATTTATCTTCAATCATGACAGTATAGAGAACATCAGAAAATGATAAAAATTACATCCAGATTCGTAGACCATCGAGCGACGACTATAGACATTGAAGTGAGCCGAAGGCGCGCCGCCCTCATCGTCCTTCCTCGCTGTCGATGAAGAACAGCATAGATCGGAAGGATCCAATCCGAAGACACACAAACATAGACAAATGACGACCAAACCCGAGCAGATCCATCGAATACATATTCATTGGAGACATACCTCCACATGCCCACCAATGATGCTAGATGCACTGGTAGGACGGGGGCTAGGCAGTGAGAACGTTATTCCATCTTAAGGAAGTCGCCGCCATCTCGTCTTTCTGAATAGGACACAAACCCTAATATAACTATAAAGAAACATGTAAAAACGGGCCATCCCCGCGCCTTCATGGTCCTAAGGCCATTGGAGACGAGGCGAACCGGCGGCGGCTACGCGATATAGAGGAATCCTAATCTCTTTTTTTGGGAGTGAGGAGACAGCAGCCGTGTGTTATCAATCATTGTTGCAATTTGCAACGGACCATGTTGCAATTTTGGAAAGAGAGAAGAAAGATTATACGATGAGCGGCTATGGAACCACAAATTGAGATTTCTTCTTTATATACAAAATATCTAATCAAATGGAGATGAGATTTACTTAAAAGTATTCCATCTATCCCCCTTTTCTCTTTTTGAAACAGATGCCACGGTAGACCGGGTGCATGGTCGTGGCTCGGTTATAACAACCCACAAATCGTCGAGAGCATTGATTCCCGCGTACACCGGATCCAGCAACCTCCTCCCCAGCGGCGGCCCACCGGTCATGGTCTCTGCCCACAGAAACCAACCTGGCCAACGCTGGCGCCGACGGGTGGCCAGCCCACACGTGCCAAGCCCGGCCCCCGCACGTCAGCCTCCCCCCGTCCAACCACGTCCTCCAGGCCACCCCGAGCCGTCCATCACGGCCCCCGGCACGCCACCAGCCGTCCGATACACCCCGGGGTTGTTCCACGCCCTCCCTCGTATACCCCGCCCGCCGCCGCCTATATAAGCCCCGCCTCCTCCCCCACCCCGAGCAGATAAGATCGATCGATCGCGCAGGCGCCAGGGAAAGAGAGAGAAAAAAAACAACCAGTTCGTCGGTAGGGTTTCGGGGGCTGCGATGGCGATGGAGGCTCGGATGAAGGGGACGGTCAAGTGGTTCAACGACACCAAGGGGTTCGGCTTCATCACCCCCGCCGACGGCAGCGAGGACCTCTTCGTGCACCAGTCCTCCATCAAGGCCGACGGCTTCCGCTCGCTGGCCGAGGGCGAGGTGGTCGAGTTCGCCGTCTCGGAGGGCGACGACGGCCGCACCAAGGCCGTCGACGTCACCGGCCCCGACGGATCCTTCGTGCAGGGCGGCGCGGGCGGCGGCGGAGGAGGTGGAGGCTTCGGATCCCGCGGCGGCGGCGGATCTCGCGGCGGCGGGGGCTTCGGCGCCCGCGGCGGGGACGGATCTGGCGGGTATGGTGGTGGGTACGGCGGTGGTGGTGGTGGAGGCTGGGGCGGGCAGAGGAGATCCGGCGGTGGGGGCGCCGGTGGGGCCTGCTTCAAGTGCGGGGAGCCTGGCCACATGGCCAGGGACTGCTCGGTCAACGGCCCCGCCGGTGGCGGCGGCGGCGGCGGCTGCTACAAGTGCGGGGAGCAAGGCCACAT